>NW_026535812.1:5577500-5665000 GCF_028551555.1 Melozone crissalis
CAGACATTGTGTTGTGGCAGGGTGTCCTTTGTGCACAACGCCATCAGTGCCAGCAATTTCAGAGCTCTAATCCCAATAAGTTTTTATGCTCAGCACTGGCTTGATATTTCCTTTGGTCATCCTTGTAGAATTACTTTCCCCAAACTGTTGTCAACTTGGGTCATTTTGTGTTACTTGTTTGAGCTTGTCAAATTTCATTTCAGACATGGGTAGTACTTGACTCATATTTACTTCAAACTCCTCTTCCTGCAGTTCATTGCTTTCATTATTTATAGGTGTTCTTGAAAGCATATCTGCTAAGCTCCTTACTGGGCCTGTATTTCACATTTAATGAGTACTTTTGCAATTTCATTACATTTTTTTTCTGAAGTCCAGGTGGCTCATTGTACAATGGATTTTTCTCTGTGGCTCCTGGTGCTTTATGGTCTCTTTCAACCTTGATTGAATTCTTCCCATAAACATATTCATGAAAATACTTGTGACCTAAAACAATTGCCAGGATGCCAAGTGCAAGCTGAGCTTTTGGTGGGTTTTAGCCCATGGCTCAGATTGTCATTCTGCCACAGGGCCAGAGCCAAAGATATCTTGCATCACTTTGGGTCTTATACTCCCAGGTAAGCTCAGGAGGTTCCAGTGTTGATGCTGTTGTGAGAGCTCTTTACACAAAATCTCATTCTATTTGCAGTTATTTTGGAGTTGTTCTGCACCATCTGTGAGATCCAAGCAGCCAAGGGAAGGGACCTGGGGGTGCTGGTGGCAGCAGCTGGACATGGATCCAGGTGTGCCCAGCTGGGCAAGAGGCCAATGGCCCCTGGGCTGTCCCAGCCATGGTGTGTCCAGCAGGCCCAGGGCAGTGACTGCCCCTCTGTGCTGGGACCTGTGAGGCCCCTCCAGCCCTGGGGACAGCTCTGGGCCCAGCAATTCAGGAAGGGCATGGAGGGGCTGGAGCGTGTCCAGGGAAGGGTGCAGAGCTGGGAATGGGGCTGGAGCCCCAGGAATGGCTGAGGGAGCTGGGAAGGGGCTCAGCCTGGAGCAAAGGAGGCTCAGGGGGGACCTTGTGGCTCTGCACAACTCCTGACAGGAGGGGACAGCTGGGGGGTCGGGCTCTGCTCACAGGGAACAGGGACAGGATGAGAGGAAACAGCCTCAAGTTGTGCCAGGGGAGGTTTGGTTGGGCATCAGGAGGAATTTCTTCATGGAAAGAGTTGCAGCACATCTTGCACAAATAAGTCTTGGTCAGGGAGTATCCCTCTGTCATTGCAATATTATTAGCAGGAAAAACAGTGCCTGTGCTCTCATGCATTCCCAAAAACCTTCCTGGCCAGAGGTTACATAATCCACCTGCCCTCACTTGGCTAACTGCAAAGCTCTGCTAAAGAACATAAACATTTCTGTGTTCTCAGTGCCCATGGTTATCCTAAACATAAGGTTTAGGATATGCTGCTGCTTCAGTCTCATGGTAATCCTCTGAGATCTGGGCACGATATGTTAGTGCTGAGATTACCCTACAGAGATGTTTGCTTGCATCTCCTAAAAAAATTTCTGAGCAGAAGCAGGAATCTTTTCCATCAGCCTTACCCAGCTTCCTAATACAAAAATCCTCTGGAGTTTGGAAGTCTAGACTTGCACACATCAAACATGCCTGCAGGCTTCCTTCAGATGTTTGGTTGTGGGTTTTTTTATTTGTTGAAATCCTTATTTTGCTTATTTTAATGAAAGTGACTATTTTCTGTCGGATACATTGATTGATTTCTGTATGCACTCAGTGTGTCCTGTTTTGTCACCCACTCAGGTTCAGCTGTTTTGCCTTTTGGTGTCTGCGTGGCTTCATGGGGGTGATTTGGAGAAAAGGAGGCTCAGGGGGGGACCTTCTCACACTGTCCACAAGTCCCTGACAAGAGGGTGCAGCAAGGTGGGGGTCAGGCTCTGCTCCCAGGGAACGGGGACAGGATGAGAGGAAACGGCCTCAGGCTGTGCCAGGAGACCTTCAGGCTGGACATCAGGAGGAATTTCTTCCTGGAAAGGGTGATCAGGCATAGGAAGGAGCTGCCCAGGGTGTGGTGGAGTCCCCATTCCTGGAGTTGTCCAAGGAATGCCTGGAGGCCGCACTCAGTGCTCTGGGCTGGTGACAAGGTGGGGATCAGTCATAGGTTGGATTAGATAGTCTTGGAGGGCTTTTCCAAACTGTGATCCTGTGTTGTGGTGCATAATTCCTGTGGAACTGCACCTGTAGTTGTCAGTGTTATGGCTGATGGCATGACTTGGGTCCCTCTTTGTCACCAAATGCATTGAGACCCACTGTTCCAGCATTGGATATTTGTCAGTCTGCCTTGGTTGCTCCACCAAGCTGGTCTCTGTGTGTCCATCCGTCCATTTCTGCTCAAATCAGTCCCAGTCTGCAGCATTTTTGTTGGCCTGTGGAGGCACATGTTTCAGGCTCCCAGAAAAATGGACAGGGATTCTGAAAGTCTGGTTTTGTACCTGATTTAACTTTGAGGTGAGGATGTGTCCCAAAGGGAGGATCTCTGGGAAGTCACACACCCCAGGGCTGTAGAGGTGACACAGTGGCTTTTACCCAACCTCCACCTTGAACTTCCATGGCTGCTCCTGAGGAGGGACAGGAGAAATGAGGAGTCTGCAGGGCTGGAGCAGCTGGATCTGTGATTTGACCTTGGAGAGGGCAGGTGGAGTTTGCCTGAGTTCTCCGAGTAGTCTGGAGCCTGGGCTGACACCAGAACATGCCTAGAGCCTCTGGAACTGGATAAATTCTCCCACTTTTGGGCAGCTCTTCACACCACATGGATTTGTTTTCCATTGCTTCCCTTCCCTGTGACCACGTATTCAAGGAAGATTTTTCCAGATCTCCCTCCCTCAAAATCTGTGTCACCCTCCCATGCCAACCTCTCCCAAGGAGAAAAGCAGAGCCACCAAAACAAAGGTAAACCAGTTTGATGAAGATTTTTCCAGCAGGCAGCCTCCTCCCCCAAAATCAGGGTGCACCAAATAATGGAGCAAACAAATACTTTAAAAAAAAAAAAAGTCCCTATATATATCCTGAGCATTTAAAATGGCTGGGAAATTCTTGCTTTTTGGGAGTGACCAGTTCATTGCTTTGCTAAGTATCTTTCTAAGCCACCTCTTGTCAGAAGAGGAGAATAAATGAAAAGAGAGAAAGAGAGAGAGAGAGAGAAAAAGACCTTTGCATAGCTTGAGCCTTTGTGCCGTGCATTCAGACTGATTTGTACCCTTTGTAGTCTTAATTATTTGTGAGAGCAGGATAACAGGAGTACCAAGCTCACCCATTATTTCCTGCATAAAAAAAGGCACACAGAAGCCGCTGATCGGTTTTGAATTAGCAAACATGATACTAAAAAAAAAAAAAATACGCGGGGGGGGGGTGGGGGGGGTGGAGGAGAGAGAGAGTGCATAAAAAAAATTCATTAATATCATCAGGGATTAGGAGGCTGATTAAAGTGTAGCTGTTAGCGTATGCAAATGAGCGATAGGCATTTATCAGAGCCTGTGCAAGCTGTCTCAGAGCTGTAAAGCCCACGTATGTTTTTCAGCTGATTAAAACAGTTTTAAGTTCTGGAGGATTTTTTTTTTCTTTTTTTTTTTTTTTTTGGAGAGAATAAAAAAAATTTTAAAAAAGCCACCATCATCTATCCTTTTCCTTTTGGCTAAATTCCTCTAAGTGCACTCCAACCATTTCCACTTGAATGCACTCACTCTCCCTTTCTCTTTCGGGTAATGAGAGTTTGGGAAGGAAATGAATGCAAACGAAGCACAACGCTTGCAACAGCCTCCTTGGCTTCCAAGGAACTTACAGAATGAGGCCATTGGAGGCTGCACACCAGGAACATCTCTGGAATATGGACATGGTGCAGCCTGGCCAGGCTCAGCTCCTGGGGGGAAGAAATGGACTGGTGGCACTTCCTTCTCAGCTTCATGGTGCTTGGCGGTCATGTTTGGAGCCCTGCCTCACCCTGGGGTGGAATTGGGGTCTTCATCCTGGCTCCCTGTTACAAAGGATTTGTTATTTCCACCCAGGCAATAGTTCCTCCTTGTTTTGGTTGGTAACGAAGGGAATAGCAATGGATAACCAGATGTCAGCAGGGGAAATGTGGGATGGGACCCACAACCTGCTGGAGCACAAACGCTGTTCCAAACCCCACTGAAAAGCTTGGAGGAGGGACATGTAAACCACAGCAGAGGAGGAATGTCAGGGAGAGCTGCAGCTCTTCCATGCAGGCATCTCCAGATTTCTTTTTCTGCACCTCACACCCCTCTGGATCTGCTTGGCCTGGCCAAGGTTTGTTGAAGAGACTGGGCTGGGCTTTAACCTGGAGTCCCCAAGTGACATCCCCAAAGGGGAATTTTTCAGAAAACATTGATGCTTTCTAGAAGGGTTGTTTAACACAGACACCCAAATCTGTGCTTTGCACTGGTCCAGTCCATCTGAATCTCCAGCACTTTCAAGGAGAAACTATAGTAAAATACATGGAAATGTCCTTCTGTTATTACTAATATCAGGATTTCATGCACCCATTCATCAACACTACATTAAATTTCCCTTCCTTGGGGTATTGTCCATAATAAAAGTATTGTTTTCTTTTTTGTTCTTATTTATCAGAGATACTTTAAAAGCTCTGAGCTCTTGTTACTCCTCTATGTGTGGCTCAATTGGGAAAGGCTTTTCACAGCCTTGGGACTCAACAAAAGTGGTTTTGGCAGACTGAAGTGAGGTTACTGGCTGAGGGGAGTGAGCTTCTGGAGGAATTCTGGAATTGTTCTAGATCTGGGAAAATCATGGAGCAAGTGGATAAGGGTGGTTTTGTGTGCTTTATCACGTGAACCCAAAATTTATCACATGGCTATTGATGTTATCCCAAATGTGGAGTAAGCATCATGGCAAGCATTCTTTGGAAGAGCACTCTTAGCTATGAGCCTGCCAGGTTTTCCATTATAAACCAACAATGGAATTTAAAGTGTTTATAACTTCGCTGTAAAATTTTGCTCTGTTGAAACTTGGCAAATGAGGTCCCTGCCCAACAGCAATTTTTTTTTGTTGGTGTTACGTATTTGGAAGTAAATCAGCTTGGCCGTTTATGTTTTAAAAGATTATTTCTTTTGAGCCCCAGTCTCTCATTTCTCAGGCTGGCAAAGGCTCCCGGCGCTGCAGGGAAAATGCATCCAGCTTAGAGGACGGGCTTTGTGCCTGTCATTGAACAGAGACCCCTTCCAATAATTGGGGAAGCACTCTGGCAGGCCCTGGACTGCATCCCATCCCATTTCCCCCCTGCAGAAGCGTGGATATTCACTGCTATTTCATACCATTCATTACCAGCCCTTCCAAGGCCAGGCAGAAATATCGTGTCTGGGTGGAAAATCGAAGAAGAGTGGAATGGAGCCAGGTCTGGCACAGCCTGTGAGTGACTCGGGAAACCACAATGCTGGGAACACTGGGAACACTGGGCTGGGGACAACTGGTGGCACATCAGCGATGGTGGGTCCTTGTGGCAGCAGCTGAGGGAACATGGCAGAGCCCAGCAGCAGGGACACAGGGATGTTTGTATGGCAGGATGGGCACAGCTGCATCCAGCCCTGGGATCCTCAGCATGGGGAGGGCATCAACCTACTGGAGGGAATCAAAAGCAGACCATGGAGGTGCTCCAAGGGCTGGAGCCCCTCTGCCCTGGGCCAGGCTGGGAGAGCTGGGAGCATTCAGCTGGAGAAGAGAAGGTATGTTGGTTTGGAAAGACAGAAGTCTGCTAAGGAAGGCAGGAGCCTCTCCTGAATTGGAGAATGCAAACCCTCCCCACCCCTCTGAATTGCTATAAATTTTAAATTAAGGGGCTCTCAGGCAAAAATATGGGAGCAGGAAATAGCAGTTCTTTGACAGGGAAAAGAAATAAAGGATAAAATCAACAATGCAGTAAACTAAAACAACACTGACAGAGTAAGAACTCAACCTGACACCCTGTGGGTCAGGGTGTTGGTGGCAGTCCCATTGGAATTGTGGCTGCAGCCCTCCTGCAGTGTCAGGGGTGGTTCAGCTCGAGTAGGGATCCTGTAGAAAGGTGCAGTCTCTTCCTCTGAAGATCCAGTGGAAGAGGCAGCTGCTGTTCCTCTGGGGAATCCAGTGGCCAAGCTGTGCTGGTGTTCCAGAACTCCAGATTATATCCAGGTAGCAATGCTTGGCTCCGCCCTCTGGGCTCACATCTCCCAGTGGGACGCTGTAGTTCTTATCAGCCATGCAGTGACATTCAATAGCTGTTATCAGCAGGTGTCCCCTCCCGAGGGAGGAATGATTGTGGAAGAGATAAGGAAAACTGCCCACTTGACAAAAGACAACTGCCATACAGATGGTAATAGACCATAGCTTGCCTTTCAATCTGGAACAGAAGGCTCCAAGGAGTCCTTAGAGCCCCTTCCAATGCCTAAAGGAGTTCCAAGAGAGCTGGAGAGGGACCCTTGGACAAGATATGGATTGAGAGTACAAGGGTGAATGGCTTTAACTTGAAAGAGAGTAGGTGTAAATGGGATATTGGGAAGGAATTCCTTCCTGTGAAGGTGGAAAGGCCCTGGCACAGGGGCTCCAGAGAAGCTGTGGCTGCCCCTGGATCCCTGGAAGTGTCCAAGGCCAGGCTGGACAGGGCTTGGAGCAACCTGGCCTAGTGGAAGGTGTCCCTGCCCATGTCAGGGGTTCTAATCTGGATTTTTATGGTCCTTTCCAATCCAGACCAATTCCATTGGCTCTTTGCTTCATTCACTGTTCCTTTTCCAATGACAAAAAGGAACAACAAGTGATGACTTGTTTAAACAAATAATTGATGCCCAAGCTGCCATTTCTATGGCCAAATGTGGGCTTCCACCTTGAAGCTGAAAAGAAGTTCTGGTTGGGCCACATTCAAAATTAAACAAGGAAACAAAAAAGGTTTAGAGATGATACAAAGACTTCCAAGTGTGGCTGGAGTGACAATATTGTCTGTTTTTTCCCAGGAAAGAATGACTAGAAAATTAAATGACTGCAATAAACGGTATAAAGGAGGTCAAGCAGGCAGTCAAATTTATTTTTTAGACAATTACAACAGTGTCTCATTCAAAGGGACGCTGAATAAACTTGAAAGGCAGCAGAACTGAGAACTGATAAAAAGACACTTTTGGGAACAATTCATCTATAGCCTCAGGCATTCATTGCCCCAAGACGTTGCTGCAGCCAAGTTCTCCTCTTATACTACCCAGGAAAAAAAGCTGTTAAAAAAGATAGGAACCATCACATTCCAGGACTCACAGGAGGTTGTTCCACAGCAGCCTGTCCTGGGATTTTCCTCCTCTCCTCCTGGCACTGCTGGGGGTGCAATGACACTGGTCTTGGACACTGGTGGTGTTCTGAGCAGGTCCAGCTGTTCATGTCCCCCAACATCTGGAGATTTCCATGTTGCACCTGCCCCCCTGAGAGACGTTGCTCTGGTGGGGCCGGCAGGAGAAGAAGGTTTTGTATAAATGAGAAAATTTGGACTGCTGATTTCCCCTGAGGATGGACACACATTTCAGGACAGAGTGCTCCCAGTGGCTGTTCCCACACTGGGAAAGGAGGAGCACTGAGAGGTGACCTGTGAAGCAGAGTTGGAGACAGGAAGATCCATGATTCTTCCCTTCTCTGGGAAGTTGTGGACGGACAGGACACACCTCTCCAAATGGGTGCCACAGCCAAACAGAGAACTTGGGCTCTTTTCGCTTTTCTTTCAAACTAAAGCAGGTGAAGCCTCAGCTCAGTGACAAGGAATGGAGAATCCCACGGAGGGGCTCGTGGAATGCCCTGCTCTGTGTAGCCAACTCAAATCCATGAGGAATGGTCTCCAGGCTGACGTGGAGGAATTTCTGCATTGGGAATGAGCTGCAAAGGGGATGAACACACCAGCTGAAAACACCTTGCTGTTCCCAACACAGGCATCCAAAGTGCTGAGTGAAGCAGGGAAAATACCATGGGAATAGGGTGTCACCAGGGTCATGGGATCATTAAGTTTCCATTTAGGTTGGAAAAGTCTCCTAAGGACGTTGAGTTCCTCCAGCATTGCCAAGGCCCTGCTAATCATGTCCCTAAATGCCACCATCTAGAGGTTTTTGAATCCTGTGTCCTTCTGTCCAGCCTCGAGAAAACAAACACCCTGATAATGGCATTTAACGACTCCTTGGTCTTTCACCTTAATTTTTCACATTTAATTTTTGGGTGTCTACTTACATGGAGTCTTCAGGTGAGAAATAATCTGCAAATAGATATATAATTCCCTGCAAAAGGTTGCCTCCCCCAGGCTACATCTATGAAATTTCTGTGATTTTACTTAAGACAAAAAGTTATAAAGCTGCTTTTTTCTTAAATAACATAAATCAGTCTATTCTGAAATATGTCGTTCCATTGAGCCTTTCAACAGGGAAGTCATGATCCAGCCAGGTGAAGATTTCATCGTCTGTTTGCTGAGGTAGATTCCTGAATTTCAGAGGAGCTTTGGGGCAAATTTTCTCCTGCTGCTCTCCTTGACAAGGCAGTTTGGAGACATGAGCAGCTGCCGAGACAGAGGAGCTGTACAAGAAGAAATACAGCCCGACTCCTAAGCATTTTTGGACCTCTCCAAAGGCTGGCTGCAGTCTCGTGGAGCTGGCAGATGAAATTGGAGTCCAAGACGTATTGCAGTAATTCTGCCAAGGAAGTGCTAACAACAGGAAACACAATGCAAATATAATCGAGGTCATCAGCCCCTTTTCCTTGCATAAGTACTTAAATATGTGCTGGTATTGCAGTTACTTAACTGTAATTGCTCAGGGCTTCATGGTCGCTGAGCTTGTATTCTTCCCTCAGGTGATGTATTGGTTTCTGACCCTCCTTGGGCACGCCCTGTAAATATTTACACACCTCCAGTCAACGGCTTTGTGTGTTTATTCAAAGAGGGGACAATTAACACGCAGAGGGAAGGAGTTTTCCAGGCCCCTTACAGACCTGGTGTCACTGGTGTAGGGCACAAAGATGGATGTGAGAAGTACATCCATAATGTGTCACTTTTGGGGCGGTCCAGAGCGACTTTTTTCTCTGCTTCAGGTGGGGAAAACATTCTTTGAGCAAATGCTGGAAGTGATGCTTGAATTACCACAATTTAAAAAACTCAGACTTGTCACAGACATCTTTTATGAAAAATCTTTTCCTTAGGATTTTTCCTCCTGAGAAGCTGAGAGGCCTCAGGAACAAAATGTAAACAATGATTATCTGCTGCTGTGGAATGCAACAGGTGCATCTGTGATTGGTCACATGTGGCTGTTTCTAATTAATGGCCAATCACAGTCAGCTGGCTTGCACAGAGAGTCCGAGCCACAAGCCTTTGTTATCATTCTTTCTTTTTCTATTCTTAGCCAGCCTTCTGATGAAATCCTTTCTTCTATTCTTTTAGTATAGTTTTAATATAATATATATCATAAAATAATAAATCAAGCCTTCAGAAACATGGAGTCAGATCCTCATCTCTTCCCTCAACTCAGACCCCTGTGAACACCGTCACTCAGATTTCTCACAGATGCCACTAAACTTCCTCCCACACCAGTGCCAGAGGTTCTCCTTGGTCCCTCCAACCCCCCTGAGCTCTCTCCAGCTCACCAGGGAATGTCCATGTGTGGCACTGAGAGAGTTAACCAGGATGAGGAGATCATTTCCACAGCTGACTGCTCTGCAAGGGGACAACGGAGATGCTAAAGAATATTTACTAAAAGGCAGAACATTTGTGGGGAAAAAAAAAAATATATCCAAGCACACGTAATTACCACAGCATATCATGCTTTCATTTTGCAGCTTTCTTGATAACTTCTGGCACAGCTCTCTGGCAGGGACAGCTTGGGTTAGTGAACAAGCCATCCGTGCCTCCTTTCCCATCCTTGATGTGCCAAAGAATTGGATACAGCCCCAGCTGAAGCTTTAGTCGTGGTTTAATGTGCACTTCCAACTGGAGTGTTCATGTTTTGCCATCCAGACCAGGATAGAGGAACCAGGTACTGGAGGATCAGGTGGAGGGGACCTCCTTGGAGGGGATTGTAGCACTGCAAACCATGTTGTGCACTTTCCCCTCCCTTGCATGGGCCTTGCTGGGGAGAGTTGCTCACCAGAGAAGAAAATGATGCCTGGGACAGGTAAGACACTCACTTTTCCAGCTCAGAGTGATGCACCTCAGCCAAAATATTCTGAATGCTGCTAAATCCTTGTACTTATTCAATTTCCTTTGCCTTTTCAAACAGGAAGTTTGTGGAGAGACATCCATGTCTCCTTCCCACAATTTCCTGAGTGGATTCTGCCTTATGTTCCCTGCTGCAGGTCAGGAAATCCTATGGCCTGGGTCTGGGGCTGGACCACAGTGCACAAAGGGAGTACCCATTTCTGGAATCTGCCTCCAGCACACCCATTCCTGCCAATTTCACCTCTTTCTGGCACTATTTTGCTGTGCAGGGTGAGGTTGCAGATGACAACTGGTCACCGTGAGACATCTCAGGGAGGGGGCACTAGGTGCCTGAAAGATTTCCACAGTCCCAGACACTGCAGAAGGGCATCCCCAGGCTCCATGGTGGTCTGGCAGCAGGGGGGGGTTGGATGGGGTGTCCTCTGTGTCCAATGGCGCAGGGAGATCATCTGGGTTGTGGCTGCTGGGTCCCTGGTGTGGCAGATCCTGTTACTCCAACCTGTTAGAGCTCAGTTCACCATGTTTGGAGACATGTGTTCAGATTTTGGATAGCAGAAGTATACAATGAGCCTTCTATGAAGGATTTCTGATCCTGCCTTCAGCAGCCTCTCAGCACTGTGGCTGCCTGAAGAGTTTCTTTCAGAAATGGGGTCGTGTTCAGAAGTGTTTGCAGGATCTGTTCCCATTGATGCCTTGCTGGTAGGGCTGGGGAGTTGCAGGGGCAGCTTAACAAAGCTTTTCTATATTTTTGTCTGAGACTTTTGTAATATCCTATCTTATCCTGTCCTAATCATGTAATGTTAAGTCATATAATGTATCATATCAATCATATCATATCATGATTTGTGTTCGAAGGGACCTTAAAGCTCATCTCATTCCACTCCCTGCCATGGGCAGGGGCATCTTCCATTATCCCAGGTTGCTCCAATCCCCATCCAAGCTGGCCTTGGACACTGCCAGGGATGGGACAGCCACAGCTTCTCTGGGCACCCTGTGCCAGGGCCTCACCAGCCTCACAGGGAGGAATTCCTTCCCAATATCCCATCTAATTCTGCCCTCTGGCAGTGTACAACCATTCCCCCTTGTCCTGTCTCTCCAATTGGGAGTCCCTAGTCCATCCAAAGTCCCGCTCCAGCTCTCTTTGAGGCCCTTTAGGCACTGGAAGGGCTCTGAGCTCTCCCTGGATCCTTCTCCTCTCCAGGTGAACACCCCCAGCTCTCCCATCCTGTTTCCAGAGCAGAGGGGCACCTCAGCGTCCTGCTCTGGAATGGCTCCAACAGCAACATGTCTTTCTCAATCCCATCACAGCAGAAGAAGTTGGATGTGATTGCCATCCTTGTGGGAGTTAACACAGCCCAGAAAAGCCTGGAAGTAGGGCCCAGCCTTCCCCCCATTCCCAGGCAGGCAGCACAGTCCCAAGGACGTGGGATTTATCAAATCACTATCTCAGGCTGGTGAAGACTACTGCATTTTTAAAGGTTTTGTTTATGTATACGTTGTAGCTCTGTGGTCTAGGAAAACATTTTTTAAACTAAAAAAGAAAGTACACAAAAATACAGAACTTGCAGAATTTTGTAGATGAGATAGAACAATACATTTTCTTAAGTTGGGCAGTACACAGATTGCAGCTTGAATGTTTGATATCTGTGAGTTAAAACAGAAGGCAGTCAGGAAATGGAGCCTTCAAACCACAAACCTTCAAGTCCCAAGCTGTGGGATTCCTGACAGGAGAGGGGAATGGCAGCTCAGGAGCCTTTAGCACCTCTCCCAGCAGATGATCCTTTCTGCAGTGGAATGCCTCTCTCGCTAATGGATGTTACAAGTAGTTTAGCTCTAGTTTTGCTGTACGGCCTTTTGCAAATTCAATTACTGAGCCTCTTGTCTTGCCACAGTTGGAATTGTTCTCAGCCTAATATCGTGTTCGTCAGGCTTTTGTTTTGTTCTCCTTGCAGCCCCAGATGTCCTTGTTGTGAGCCCGAGCATCTCCTCCTCCTCACGGCCCTGCTACCTTTGCGTGCAACACTTCTGCTGCTCTAAAGATACCAAAAGGTTTTAATTACGATTAAGCCAAGTCATTTCTACACTTTCGAGCTGTAAATAAACAGCCTGTTTTGGATAATGGAGGTAATGGTTCGCATTTCAACTCTACTTCTAACCTCTGATTTCTGCTTGTAATATTTTATGTGGTTAAATCAATTTTTTCTGCCATTGAATGTAGCTTTTCTTTCCTTTTTTTTTTTTTCTTTTCTTTTTAAACCCAGTTGTAAAGCGTGTGTTTCATCACATCCTTGTTACCCTAGGACATGCCTGCTGCAGTTAAACTCGCCTGTAGTCATGCTCCTCTTCAGAGGGGTCTGCAATGGAGAGGAGGAATTTTTGTTGTTTCCTCCTATTGCTGAAAAAGGAATCAAATGCTTTAGCTTATTAAAAATCAGGTAAAAATGCAGGATTTGAGACATGGATGTGTTTTCTGAATTCACAGTGTGGTTTATTGTACAGGTGCTGCACACACCTGCTTTGGGGTCACAACCGTTCTGCACGGCCTTAGCCAACCCCAGGTTGAAATCAAACCGTGGCTGCATGACTGTTAAACACACTCTTCAATTTCCAGAGCTGCTCTAAACATGCTTTACGAGGGCAAAGCGACTTTTCCAGGCGGGGAATTAATGGTGATTATTTCAGGGGACAGGAAATATAATATGTATCATCAGTGCAAACTGACTTAAGCCAGCCAAGGAGTTATCGCTGGAGTATTTTCATCTAGGTCACTTAAAGCCTTCATTAATAAAATACTGCTGTGTGATTTCTTTCCAAAGTTTAATCTACAATCTGGATTTTTGATTAAAATATGTGCAATTTCAGCCAGCTCCTCACAGTGACCACGCCGTGGTTTTACAGAGTCCTCAGATGTCACTGCTGTTGCCTTGGATTCCTCTTCCTTGTGTGCTGCTGAAATTGCCCTTTAGATCATGCCTCAGTCCCTTCCCCAGCACCTTGCACCAAATGTAAACCCCCTGTTTTTGCTGGTCCTCTCTGCTGCCACACCCTACTGACTGGTGTTGTTTTGTGCATGAGAAAAGTCACATTTTGAGCCAGGGAAGAGGGGGGAGAAGGGTGAAGATGCTCTTCACCCAGTTTGGTGGTGGCACAGGAATGGCAGCCCAAAATTGCATGGTATAATTTCACTATGTCTGTGTTGCTGACAAGTCACAGAGTCCCAGGATGGTGTGGGTTGGAGGGATCTTAAATCTCATCCAGTTCCTGCCCCTGCCATGGGTAGGGACACCTTCTACTATCCCAGGGTGCTCCAAATCCTGTCCAGCGTGGCCTTGGACACTGCCAGGGATGGGGCATCTCCTGTTCCTCAGACTTTTGTCTCTGCAGCACCTTTAACTCCATAATGTTGGACCATCTTCTGGTAATCTCTGGTAACATTCAATCACTCCTGGGTCAGCTGGGAGCTGAGTGAAGCCTTTTCCTTCCAGGCTGTCAGCTGCTCCACACGAAATGCAGCATTTGCTGCTCCATGAAAAGCAGCTCCTTGGCCCCTGGGTGCTTCCCAAACACGATGGTGGTCAGTGGCCCTCTTCCTTTCCCTTCTGCAGAGCTTTCCTTGCAGTGTTGGTGTTACCTTCCAGCTGCCTGGACTGTCCTCCTGATGAGGAGGGAATACGAGGAGCAAAGAGGAGCAGGGAATAAGAGACACGGAGAATTCCTAAACACATTTTTCCAATTAAAACAACAAATCCAGAGCCTGTATGAGCATAAAGTATTGCATGTGTGCATCACTTTAAAGACCTGCCTAACCCCCTTCCCCAGAGCACAACGATTAACTCTTTTTTTTAAAGCCAATAATCAATGTGGGTCTAATTTGTTACATTGACATTTTTGCTGGTTTCATCTGAAAGAATTAATTAACATCAAAATGTTTCCTTTCCAGGTGTAAGAGTGGGGTGTCTCAGCAGTCAGATAAGTTTTGACCTTTGTTGAGGGAACATTTAAATGAGGTCAAGCCTGGGATCTCGTTGATTGAAGATCTGGTGTCTGCTCTGACAGATCTGGAAATACATTACCTGGGCCTTCCAGGCAGTGGTCCAGTGGTCTTGGCAGGGCAACTGGGAAGTGGAGGATGTGAAAATAGAGAAAGCTCCACCCTGAATCCTCTTTCCCAACTCCAAGGCATCTTTCTGTCTTAATCTCTGCAGCTGCATCTTGGCCAGGAGTCCCTGCGACCTGCACTCTGCTAATTGAAGTGCAACTGGATCAAAGCTGTCTCAGCCTGAAGAGCAGCTTTTCCTTATGAAACATCCTCTATAATGCACCTTGTGCTGATTCCAGCGGGTGATAGGGACCCAGGGAGAAGGGGAGAGCAGGAATGTTATCCAGGTACACCTGGATCTGCAGCACTTGTTTTAATTGCTTCTGGAGCTCCTCACCAGGGCCTCGTCAATAGGGCTAATACAGAGGAGGACTCAATTTATTTCCCACAAGAGATGGTCGAGTTGTTTTCTCTTTGTTATGAAGATTGATAAGAGCAATTGGATAAGGTCTGGGCTGCTACTTAACCACCTCTGGTCATTCTGGGCTTGGGTGGAGCCTGGCTGCCAAGCTGGGATGCTGGAGTCCATCCCAGGAAGGGTACAAGGACCTGGGACTTTTCCTGCAGTGGCAGCACTGGAAATTTTAATCAATAAAGTTAAGCTTTTAGTGCTTAATTTGGAAAACATGCAGTACAAAGTGTTTTACAGGTTAGGATGGGAGGATGATGCAGAGATCTGCTGACATTACAGTGAGTCAAAGGAAAAGTATCAAGGATCAGGTGCCACAAGGTCCTCCTCCTTCTCATTCACTCTGTCACTGAACCAAGAGACACAAACGCTTGGATCAGTAAAATAACCTTTTTGGGCACCTTTAGACCCCTGGCTGCCTGACACAGCCCCTGACAGACTCCCTGCAAGCACCACAATGCTCCATGACCAGAGATGTCCCTGGTGCCAGCTCTCCTATGGTGCCTCACTCATGCACCATCACATGGGGCTGAGGATCCAGCCCAGCCCTGGTGTTGCTCCACACTGGCTTCTTTGCTGGATTGTTTTCCAAGAGAGGTGTCTGGAGCACAGTAATTGCAATGTTTGAGAGGGCATTGGGATGCTCATTGTCTATTTTGTGGCAGATCCTGCCTCTTCCTTGTTGTGTGCTCTTCTCTGTCCTCTATCCTCTCCTGACGCCCCAACTTGTGCAACCTCAATGAAAATTAATAATGGTATACCTGAGAAAAAAATTAAATAGTATTTTATCATCCATATTCTGCCATAGTTTGGAGTAAAGGGGTTTGGAAATAGCTGGAATGGCAAAGCCCATTGATTGTATCCACCACAGGTGGGACGAGTGACTTGGTGGACACCTTGCACCCCAACTTCTGCCCTGCAATTAGCAGGGAAGAGACAGAACCCATCTGAGCTTCAAAATTTAAATTTAAATGTGTCTGTTAAAGATAATTCATGCAGGGAATGCTGTGGCTGGTCAGAGCTCTGGCAGAAGATGCCACTGCTCCCCAGGGACTGATCCCTGGTTCAGGGCAGTCATGTCCTCCCTCTGGAGCTGGTAACAGCTCTGACCTCAAGCCTTGATCACTTGAGAGACATTTTTTGAGGTGTCCCCTGGTGCTGTTCCCCATGAGGTGTTTGAGAGGACAGGTTACCTGTCCCAAGGGATGACTTGTAGGTGGGCACATCCTCTCAGCACTCCTGGGAACTGTGGAAGCCCACACCTCTCTGGGAGTGCTGGAGCTTCCTAACCAGCTTGAGGTGCTCCATTCCCAGTGGCTTCAGCATGAAGGCAGCCAGAAGTGCAGGTGCCACATCACCACATCCACTGCAGAATCCACTCCAACCATCACCACAGAGCACACACAGACCTGGGCTCCATCCCACACCCTCCAGCCAAGCTCTCCTCTGAGTGAAACACAGTCTATCCCCACCTCACTGTCCCCAGAGAGCTGTGTCCCCATTTGGCACAGCCTGGTGCCACCACCAGAGCTATAAATGGGTCTCTCCACATCATGGCCTGTGGTCCCGAGGTGGCACAACCTCTCCATCGTTGTCCTTGGGGTTTATCCTTGTGCCCATGGATTAGAACAGCTGGGAAAGCTTTTTTTTATGCCTTCATCCTCATCTCCTGCCAGGCATTTCTGGTGTGCCTGCTTTTAAGTGTCGTGCACTGGTATACAGCTATTTACAGTGCCTGTTCCTGCTCTCCCAGCAGTGTAAATCAAGATTAATTCCACTGAAGTTTATGGAGTTACGCCAGTGTAAAACTGACTGATAAGAGATTCAGGCCATTTTCATCGGGTTTGTTCGCTTGTTTGTTTGAAATTATATGTGTTGCTGTGGAATGATAAAGTGTGGGGATTCAAAGGCAGGTTCACTGCAAAATACGATTCAAAAGGTTTTTGACTTCACATAATACAGCAAAACAATCACTTACAGCAGTTGTATTTTATTGTGGAGTGTGATCATGGAGTTTGGAGGAGGAGAGGATGAAAATGAGGCAGGGAAGGAGGAGGGGAAGAATTGAAGTTTCCCAACACAGCATCAAAGGTGCCAGTGGAAAATTGGGGTGCTGCCACAGAATTTTACATAGATGGTAATTTAAGCAGGTATCCATGAGAATGAGGCTGAGTGGTTCCCAAAATCCCTTCGGTAAGGGTCACACCAACTCAGACTCCAAGTGGACAGTGCAATTCCCTATTTTTTGCAAATTCATCTTGTGAAAGAGCCCTGGTGCAGATGGAGGCAGTAAAGCCTCTCCAAAAGAGCTGCTGTGTCACCTGTCCTTGTGTTTGCTCACAGATCCCCATCTCTGTTAACACACTGGAAGGTGTGACAGAATCTACCACGTCCTGGGGCACGTGGCATGGAAAACCCACTGTTTTTTCTCCTTTATGTTCTACAGAGCAAGTGGCCAGTGGATAAATAATTCAGGTTTCTCTCCATGTTGTTCCTACAGAGATTTTGAGCTGAGATCTGGTTTAATACACCTTGTATCAATGTAATTTTCCCTTTTTTGTGGGAATTGTAGTTCTGTTCTTTCACCTCTGGTATGACACAGATTCACCCTGATGAGTTCCTCTCCCTCCTGCCAGGTGTCTGCTTGGAGCAACTTGTCCTGCAGCATCTGCTGGCTTTCCCAGCAGCTTTTCCCAGCTCCCTCAAGCTATCACAGTGCTTTTGGTTCCTTGAATGCAGAGATACTCCTGAAGAATTCCAAGCTCCAGGTGAGTTTGCTCCGGGACAAGTATTTTTCAGATCAAAATAGTGGGACTCAGTTTCCTGTGGCTGTTAATAAATGAATTCACTCCTTACATGCATGTGTTCACTGCTTTAGTAATTTATGCTCATTTCAGAAGTAATTTGTATGCTTTAGTAATTTATGCTCATTTATGCTCTATGTTTATGTTGGACAGTGTTGCTTTACAAAGCTGAGGTCCGGGAAGGAGAGATTTTGGGATTGATTATGGTTTCTTGTGTGTAAGATTGTGACAGAGGGTTTAATTACACAACTTTATTTCCTTGGCTGGGCAAGTAGGAGGTGCTGAGGTAACAAAATCATGGTCTGAGGCTTCCCTCATCCTCCAGTGTGTGGCTCCAGGAGCGTGTCCAGGGCAGGGAACAGAGCTGGGGAAGGGGCTGGAGCACCAGGAGAGGCTGAGGGAGCTGGGAAGGGGCTTAGCCTGGAGAAAAGGAGGCTCAGGGAGACATTGTGGCTCTGCACAACTCCTGACAGGAGGGGACAGCTGGGGGTGGTCGGGCTCTGCTCCCAGGGAACAGGGACAGGAGCCGAGGAAATGGCCTCAGGCTGTGCCAGGGAAGGCTCAGGTTGGACATCAGGAGGAATTTCTCCATGGAAAGGGTGGTCAGGCCTTGTCAGGAGCTGCCCAGGGAGGTTTGGAGTGCCAATCCCTGCAGGTGTCCAAGGAATACCTGGACGTGGCACTCAGTGCAGTGGGCTGGGTGACAAGGTGGGGATTGGACACAGGTCAGACCCAATGATCTTGGAGGGCTTTTCCAACCTTAATAATTCCATAATGTGCTCATTCTGGAGAAAAGGATGCTCAGAGGGATCTCTCTCCACCAAAGCTGTGTTGGAGGTGTCCTCACAGGCCTGTCCTAAGCAGAGCCAGGAGGGTGGAGCTGTGCCACACTCAGGATCCCTGTGATGGGATCCACATCCAAGGGCTGAGCTCTCTGGGGTGGTCCTTGCCTGGCAGAGGGAAATGAGCCACAAATCCCACAGGCACAGACAAAGCCAACACCTTTGTGAGCTCCAGGATGGATTTGTCCTGGGCTCCCAGGCCTTTGTGAGCTCCAGGGTGGATTGTCCTGGGCTCCCAGGCCTTTGTGAGCTCCAGGATGGATTTGTCCTGGGCTCCCAGGCCTCTGTGAGCTCCAGGGTGAATTTGTCCTGGGCTCCCAGGCCTTTGTGAGCTCCAGGGTGGATTGTCCTGGGCTCCCAGGCCTTTGTGAGCTCCAGGGTGGATTTGTCCCAGTGTCCTCCCAAATAACCTTCAGCTGGGGTGACTTTTCCCTCCCTGGCTCCCAGCACATCCCACCTTTGTCCACAAACCCCACACCCAGCCCCATGGATTATCCTCTGCGTGCTGAGGAGAGGCTCCTGCATTATTCCAGAGCCTCCCCCCCTTAGAGCTTGCCTATGTAATGTTCTTCCCTTACAAATTTCATCTTGCTGCTCTGTGCATCCAAACGATCCGGTGATGGAGCGCACAGGGAAAAAAAATTATAATGCCATTAAAAGTTATCATAAATTTCAGATCAGCATCACTTTTAATCCGATACACAATTTTACTGCCTCTATAAAGTAGGTGATTTGCAGTGGTCTGAGGCGTCTCCTGGCGCGTTTTACTTCTTTTTAAATTAAACACACCAACTTTGTGCTGAATTCAGAGTGCGGACATAAAAAAGGGGGTAAAAAGGAGAGGGAAGGGACATCAGATGGGAATTGCAATTGAATCTTTATATATGCCATCTTGGTACTGTGGTACTAAATATAGTACCAGGTAAATAGATGTGCTGAAATATTCAGAATAAAAAACAAATGTTCCAATAGCAGGGAAACTGAGCATGGAAAATGTTTCCCTGGCTGCTGTGCTTTAGAAGCTAAAATGCTGTTGTTTAAAACACTCTCTGCTGGAAGATCTTCTGTATCTCATGCATTAAATTATACACTGTGCACAAACATGGATTTTATATTTTAGATTGTATATTATGGGGTTTCTAACCCTCCCCCCTGCCAATGGAGTGAGCAGTAAACCAAGAATATCCAATTAATATAAATATAACATTATGCCATTTGCTGATATGAAATTTTTAGGGCTGGGAATGGAAAACAGACAACATTTCATGGAGAAATATTTGAAATTAAGATTAGAGATCAGGTAATTATGCATCAGTGATCAAGATTCCACTTGCTTGTAGGCCCAGAGGTGTCAGAGCCTGACAAAACCACCATGACCACCTGAAGAGCTGGTCCCTCCCTCCACATTTCTGCCCCAGTGACCCTCCCTTTTTGGGCCAAGATTTTGTAACTGATTTCATCAATATCCTCTGGTTGTACCTCCAGTCTTTGCTCCAAACCTTAAGGAGATCAAGAACTAATTGGTGACTTTGCTGAGCTGCTCTCTGCCTTCAAAAAAGGCAAAATATTTCCCCGAAGTAATTCCAAAAAGGTTCATCCTTGTTGTGTCTCACTTGAGTTTTATAAAAGGACAAAAAATAATTAGAGTTGAGTTTTAAAAATTCTTTTCCCAATCAGTCGTGGTTTTATTGGCCGTTAAAGAGGATTCACGAGGCTCTGGAGGTCTGTGAGATCAAAAAAATAACCTAAAGGGAAAGCTTGTATGGTCCCAACCTCTTCTTCTCCTTCTCCTAGACTGGGAGATTTTGGTTGGAATAAATTAACTTTTGCCAGTGATAGCAAGAAACCAAAGCAGCCACATTGCAGTGAAGGTCTGCCCTAGCAGCTCTCCTTTCCAGGTGCACACTGGGGTGACCAGTGAAAGAATCATTTTCCATGTGGTTTGGATGGAGTGGATATAATTAAGTGACTGGAGAGATCCAGCTCTAACTTCCCAAAAAGTAAAAGGTAAAGAAAGTGAAAATCCATCCCTGAGGATGTGGCTGCAGGAAGGAAGCAAGCAGTTAAAGAGATTTTTAAAAAAATGGTATGATAATTTATTTTTTGTTTCAATTTCTAGGTAAACAGTTTTCCCTACCAGCCCCATGCAGGAGTGTGGATATTTGGGCTGTCTCCCTCCCTTGCAGCAGCAGCTGTCGGGTGTTTTCCAGCCATTCCTACCTTGGAACACGGTGGAGTGTCCTGTGCAGGGACAGGAGTTGGACTTGATGATCCTTTTGGGGGTAGTCTGTGATTTCCTAACTATTTCCTTGTGGTTTTTTTTTTATTTTTTTGAGCTAAGACAATTTATTTCCTGGCTCTGAGCCCTATCAGCAGCTCCCGATTCCCTCCCGACTTCCAGGCATGGATTTGATCATTCAGCTTTTCCTTCCTCCCCTCAGCTGTGCAGCACAAGGAGCTGCCTCTTCCCCAACCCTCTCTGCCTCACAGTGCTTTCCTATCAGGCACAACACTCTGCCGTGGGCCCGAGGGCGTGATATTTTATTTATTTTGATTTATATAATTAAGGAGATGTCTGTCCCCGAGTGGAGCCAGCCTGGCGATGATGATGTGGTGAAACGCCACCGGCGTGAGAATGATGGTTTATTCTAACCGCTGACACCATTTAGCAGCTTGTCGTTGTCGCTGGCAGGGAGAACCTCTCCAGATCTCATAGAAATGGCAGTTTTGTCGGGAGAGCTGTCTGGGGTGGGAGGGAAGAAGTTCCCTGCGTGGCTGCAGGCTCCCAGCTCTGGGCTGTGCTCGGCTCCGAAGGGAGAGGTGCCCGGGAGTATCCCCAAAAATCCCCTCCTGGGCCTGGCATCGGCTGTTTCCCCCTCCCTGCTGTGTTTGTAGGCACAGTTAGGGAGCTGAGGATGATTTGGGAAGATGTGCACCCCTCCATCTTTCCCTCTGGCCCATCCCTGCTGGATTTGCATATTCAGGGTTGGAATGAGATGAGCTTTAATGTCCCTTCCGACCCAAACCATCCTGTGGTTCTGTAATCCCAACACTCCACGATTCCCTTCTGCATTGTAGAAACCCTTCAGCCCCATCCCACCCCGTTTCACCGTGCCCTTCGTGCCCAGGGCATGTCAGAAATCCCAATTTTTGCCGGGAGGAGCTGCTCCGTGAAGGTGGAGCCCGCAGAGCATCACCCGGCGCTGAGCCGGGGAGCTGCTCCCTGTGAGACACCTCCAGGCACGGCGAGTGGGAAAACAGGACTTCCTCAGCTTTCTGAGCATTGAATTCTATAAATAACCCCCCAAACCACCCCCTGGTCCCCCTCCCCAAATCCTGGGAGCCGGCAGCTGGGCTGGAGCATCTCCTGGCGGACTGGCGCATCCCTGCTCCCGCTGATGCTGCCCGCGGGGCGCCCGCGGATGGATGGCCGTGTACCTCTCTCTCTGTCTCTCTGTCTCTCTCTTTATTGCTCCCGATTCAAATTCAAGGCTTGTTTAATCAGCAGACATTAGCAACTCGACAGAAGTCTGGCTGCAAGGGAAAGAAGGGGGTGGGCGGGCAGCGGGACCTGGGAATGCGCTGCTCTGGAGAGGAGGGGATGCTTCTCCCGCCTTGGATTCACTGCCCACGTGGGCAAGGGAGGAATGGGGATGCCATGGGAGTGGGACACAGGAAATCAGCCAGGGAGAGGCGCTGGGAAGGGCACAGGATCCCGGTGATTGTGCTCTGGGAGCAGCTCTCCTCCTCAAGGGATTCATGGTGTGGATTGCTGGGAGTGTGGGGGGAAAGATTTCCCCTTTTAGTTGCAAGATGTTGGTTTTCTCAAGTTGGATTTTGTTCTCCTAGCAATGATTCCCACATACCTGGAGCATTCACTTCCCTGGAGGGCTTCACTCCATCCATCCATCCATCCATCCATCCATCCATCCATCCATCCATCCACCTCCAAATCCCTGCTCAGCCTTCCAGCCCTGCTTTGCTGTGTGGAAGATCCTGGGAAACAGGGGTTGGTTTTCCATAGGAGACCTGTTGGCATGGTGAGATTGTGTGGGTCAGTGAGGCACCCCCACTTCCATGGGGTGCTGCTGTGGGGGGCAGTGACCACCCCTCCCTGGAGCACCACTGGCTTCTGTCACTTGCAATTGCTCACTGGGAGGACATGGGATCAGCTGGGAATGTGTTTGGAAGCAAATATCCTACAGCTAACTCCCCAGGTTCCTCTGTCAAGCAAAAATTCTGCATGAATTTGCAACATATAAACCATCAAGAGGGCTGTTTGCAGCTCAAAGGTGTCCCAGCAAAAGGGCAATTCCTGCTTAAAACCATCTGGATTTCTCTCCAAACCCCCTTGCTGAAGGCTCTGTATACACCCCATTGCATCCATCCCATTGCTCTGGAAATCGGAGTCCCCCTGGAGCCCCCCAGTGACAACCTGGCCCCATCCCATGGGATTCCCAAATGGAAAATTGGCCCTCAGGGACACAGCTCCATTTTCTGTCCCTCGTTAGCAGCCTAATTAGGAGGTTCTTTATGCCTTTCACATTCAGTGCTTGCAGCAGAGCCATCTTCCTATTGACTGAGCTACAAAAGTGGATAAAACCCCCATAGTTCTGAAAGGAATGGCCAAATATTGATACTGAGAGAGAGCTGATGCCTTATAAATAGAGAATTATGTTTCTAATTAAGCAGGCGTTCCTTTTCTGGTGCTGTAGGTGATTCCCTTCAATATTCCAGGTTAGATCTTCTGCTGGAATTTATTTTAAAGATGGAAAGCAAGGCCAAAAAACCCACTTAGAAGAAACCTAAATATTTTTTTTAAAGTTCTTTTAAGAAGGGAAGTCCTATGGGTGGCATTCATCCTCTGTAACTTGAGCCACCCATGGTGACCCCCAGGTCCTCTGGCACAGCTTGTCCAGAGGAGCTGAGGCTGCCCCATCCCTGGAAGTGTTCCAGGTTGGAGCAAGTGGAAGGATGAAACAAGATGGTCTTTAAGATTCCTTCCAAGCCAAACTATCCCAAGATTCCATGATTCTCCACTGCCCTCCTGCTGGTGGACAAGCCCAGGAGAGGGACCCAGACAGGGCTCACCCAGCTGTGTCCACCAGCACAGAAAAATTCCCATTTCTTAGTGAATAAACACCTGTTTAATTTTAATTTTCTTCTGATTCTCAGGGCTCAGGGAACGCAATGGAGACCGTGGGTCTGTTCCCATTTGGGGCTCAGCTGTCCATCACTCTTGATTTGGTTTCATCACTGTATTCTGTTGTATTAAAAAATGCCCACAAAAATAGTTTGATACTCCTAAATTATTTTAATGATAGTTTGACTTCCTGGCAACATCTTGTCCCCACCCACATCAAAGAATCTTCTTTGTTAATGATGACTTCAGCTGCACTAAACCACTAAACCCACAAAGAGATCTTGCAGCAAACTGGAAGCAAAGTGATGGGTTTGAGTCAAACTAGGACTAATTTATATGGGGATTGGCCAGCAATTATCTCCCTTTAGCACTCCAACCATAAACAAACAGCATCCTCCCAGTGGGTTTGCAATGGGAGAAGGTGGAGATGCCTGGCTGGACCATCAGAGGTGGTGGTGGTGCCTCCTGGGCAGGGGGATGAGAACAAGCCAGCTCAGGACATGCAAACCACCTGAGTCAAACACCTTCCACCTCTCTGGTGCTTTTCCTTTCTTTGTTCAGCCCTTAGAGGCTTGTCCCCACTTAGCTGGGCTTTTTCAAACTCATTTTGCACAAGTTCCAGATGTTCTCAAAGGCCTAAATTGGTTCTGGCTCTGCCTTAGAGCTTCAAGATGGAGAAAAACATCCCCTATGTTCCCCTGATATCTCCAGTGCCCAGGATAAACTGGGATTTTGGATAAAAGCCAGAGTTTGGAAGCGGTGGCCATGGTGGTGTGGGTGGTAGGAGTGATGGGCCATGGAAGTGCTTCCAGTAGTGCCAGGAAAAATTGATTGTGGCTGCATGGACACAGCTCCTGTTATCCAAGCCCTTGATTTGAGTTTTATTTCTTTCTTGGCTGTTGTTTTGGTACCAGGTGGTGCCACCCTGTCCTTGCTATGACCAAGGACCAGCATCTCTCTCCTGGAAGGGAGGAGGATGCCGTGCTCTTCTGGGGAAGGGCTGAGTGCCTCTTCCCAAACCACAGGTTCCAAACTGCTGCTGCTCCTGGATTTTAGAGTAACACAGACTCAACTGGCAGGTCTGAGTCCCCAATACTCCTGAGGAATGAATGGGTCAGGCAGGACAGGAGCTTAGTGGAGGGAGGTGACCTCAGGAGCTCCATCTTCAGATCCTCTGATCACAGCCACAATTGGGACCCTGAAATCCCAGGTAAGCTGTGCCCTGAGGGAGCTCAAGGCGTGGTGAGGATGAGATGCATCAGGACAAGGGGGATGGCTTCACACTGACAGACAGCAGGGTTGGACTGGATATCAGGGAGAAATCCTTCCCTGTGAGTGTGGTTAGGCCTGACACAGGGTGCCCAGAGAAACAGCGGCTGCCCCATCCCTGGAAATATTCCAGACCAGGTTGGACAGGGCTTAGAGCAACCTGGGGTAGAGGAAGAAGGTTGTCCCTGCCCATGGCAGGGGTGGATGAGATGATCTTTGAGTCTTTTTCATCACTGACCATTCCATGGCTCTCTGTAGGAGTCCATGGGAAGGGAAGGAAAGATGGAAGCACATTACAATATTTTGGGGGACCCAGGATCCCACGTGGATGGTGAAGCATGACCTGCACTGACCTACCTGAGCCCTTTGAGATACTCAGCGCTGGGACTGTGGATGTGAGGGACAGACCCCCAGATGACATCAGGGGATGAGGACATCTGCCCACATCCGCAGCAGGCAGAGCCAGCACAGGAACCAGTCAGCACCCAGAAATCCCTGGGTGCTTTGGAGGGACCTTCCCATCTGGAGCACACCCAGAAAGGGGCTGACGCCCCTTCCTCCCCCTGTGCTGCCAAGTGGCCCCAAACAATCCTTTGGGGTCTGCAGGCAGCCCTGTAGGGCTGTCAGGGCAGAGGATCTGGGGGCCGGGACCCCAGGACCCCCTTTCCCACCTTAGCTGGGAGCTCTGAGCCATGCCTGGGTTTCCTTGTGGGTGCGTGGGTTTAAATCAGACCCTTAATGTTATTTGAGCATGGATTTGTTCTTTATTTTTTCCATCCCTCCCCCCCCTTTTTTTTTTTTTTTTTTTTTTTTTTTGTGGTTTAGTTTCTCTCTTAACAGGAAAAAATGATCAAAAATAAGAAAACAATCACTGTTTGAAAGTGAATGAAGGGCGCTTTCTCCCCTTCCCCCATGCTTTTTTCCTACTTTGACATCTCAGTGGTTTTTTTTTCTTTTAGCCGCGGTTTCTGGGATAGGTGATAACTGCCAGTAATAGGATTAGCATTGATTTCTTTAGCAAGAACAGAGATGTGGCAGTTCCAGCCATTTACTGAACTGCCAGCTTTGAAATATCAAAAAAAAGAAAGAAAAAGAAATCTGCAGAAAAAAAGCTTCTTGCAGCATTTTAAAGAAAGGAAAGCCTATGTGAATTAAAATACACACATACACACACACATGCACACACACACACACTCACAGCCCAGCACATGGGGTGTATAAATATATATATTATATGTATATTATATATATGGATCTCGCGCGGTGCTTTTTTTGTTATGGTGTGATAAAGGATCAAAAGAGCTGTCTCTGTTCTAAGCTTCAAGAAAGCCTTTTTTAAATTCATTTGGCTTTCTTTAGCTTTCACTTGCTAACATATTTTAGGAGCTAATCTTACATATTTACTATTGTATCCTGACTTTTTTTAACCTTGAAATTCAAGCAAAGACAGAATGAGAAAGGGGGGGAAAAAAAAAAAGATTCCAAAGAGAAAGAAGGAGGGATGAGCCCATGGAAGGCTGTGCTGTCTCCTCTGCCTGGAGGCATGTTGTGAAACCCACCCAGTGCTGACTTTGGTGTGGCACATTTTCTCCTTGCTGCTAGCTGGGGGTCCTGGGAGGGATGTGGGTGTGAGGTGCACCCACCAAAGGTTGGGTTCTACCCCAAATCTGTTGTGAATCCCCACCTTGGCCCGACTGTCTTTGCTAAGAGCATTTCTCAAGGGCCAGCTCAGGTTGGGCCAAATCTGCAGCAGCTTTAAAGCCAGAGGTGTAGGAGACTGGAATGACATTCCCTGCCCTTCCCAGGATGGGAATCAGGAGGGTATCAGGCATCAGGTATTCAGGATTTACTGATTCCGCTCTTTGACTTGCATTCAGAGAGAGGAGAAGGCCCAATGGCAACGTCTGAGCACAAGGGGAAGGTCCTGTGCAAGGACCAGGTGCTGGTTGGGAAGGGGTCTGCAGATCCCACCTCAGGGTGGTTCTGAGCATAGTCCAGGCCTGAGGAGAGACCCTTTCCCCTCTGAATCCTCAACAATCCAAAGGCTGTGCCATTGAGGAGAGGACTGAAATGCTGCTATGGAAGCGTTTGTCTGTCTCATCGAGTGGAGCTGAGGAACCACTTTCATGAAAGCTCATGCTCATGCAAGGGATGTCTTCAGTGACTCATTGTTCCTCTCAGAGCTCGGAGCAGGATGGAATCAGAGCTCCTTTTTCAGCCTGGAAACCCAAAACAGCAGAGCAACATAAATCAGCAAGAAGAAACTCCTCACTGCAGGAGGAACCTGTGTGTGACTTCCAGCTTGGCTTTCTCCTCGACTCAGCTCCATAAAGAGTTTGGGATGGATTCCTGCACAAAACCAAGTAAAAAGCAGAGGAAGGAGACAATCAATCTGTTATTTGTAGCAAGGATTAATTAAATTACATGCAAATTGCTTGTTGTCATATGCAAGGGGATCTCTCAGTGGATCTACATAAGGTGGCCAAGTGCTTCCAAAGAGGATATTCATGGACCCAGCCAAACTTAAATCCCTTCCCTTTATCTTTGTGCATGAAGAGACCCTGGGCTTGCTCCTGTGAGGGACCTCTTGCTGTTCACCAGCTGGGGAGGAGACCTCTGTGCTGGAACAAGCACCACCAGCCTCGTGCCTTTTCCCATCCTGGTGTGCCTCTCCCATAGTTTGCTTGGAGCCACACGTGGATTTGTAGGCACACGGGCTGGTGGCTCACCAGCTCTGGGAGATTTGCATTTCTGTGTTCTTATTAACAATCGCCCAAAGATCCGTGATGCTCATTTCACAGCCTCACCTTCATTGTGCCCTCTAATCCACGTCCCCGGGGTCTACTTCTGACATTCAAGCTTCAGAGCAGCTTACAAGCCTCTATTTTTTCTTTAACATCAAACTGCCGAAGGAATTATTGTTCCCTTTTTTTCTGCAAACACGGACCTCCTTTCTCCACCACCCCCCTCCTTAAAATGCTTAAAGACTTGCCATGATTGCACCACGGGAATGCTGGTGTTGGTGGGGTGGATGTGCTCCAAACCTTAAAGTGTTGAGGCTTTGGGGATGGCTCCTGGCAAAACCAGGGAGGCAAATCTCCCACATACCCTGTAGAGGGATGGAGAGGGAAGGGGTTGTTTGATGTAGTGGTCAAAAGCATGGAAATGCACTAATCCTGTGTTCTTGGATGACATGGAAGAGCCAGGAAATGAGTTGTTCAGCTGTGAAAGATGAAAGCACAGTATCATCTCATCTTTTGAGAAGTTTGGTGGTAAATCATAGAATCATTGAGTTGCCTGGTTTGGAAGGGATCTTAAAGATCACCTTCTGCCAGGGGAAGGGACACCTCCCATTATCCCAGGTTTCTCCAAGTCCTGTCCAACCTGGCCTTGGACACTTCCAGGGATTCAGGGGCAGCTGCAGTTCTCTGGGCACCCTGTGCCAGGGCCTCACCTTCCTCACAGGGAAGAATTTCTTCCCATTATATCCTGTAGGAAGAATGTTTCAAGATGCTGGAAAGAGGAGTTTCAAGGGTGTGCTTGGACTAATGAAAGAGTTGTTAGAAAAGTTACAAAGACCAGGTCTTTTTGTGGAGCCTGGTTGGTTTTGTTGGATGGTGTGACCAACATGGTCATAATTCTACATTTTTATGTCCTTGAGCATCCAGTGTGACTGTATGGATACCTGTTCTAGGCCTGATGGCATTTGGACCTGCTCAGCTCTTCCTGGCAGCAGACTCTCCTGGATGGAGCTCCTGGCCTGGGACATTTGCTATGGGTTAAGGACAAGCTCTATTCTGCCACAGCCTCCCATTGCTGTCACTCCAACCTAGACCACATTAAGTTTAATTTCTGGTGTTCTACAAATACTTAATGCCTCAAAAATATGTTCCAAAGGAATAGGTTATAATTAGCTTTTTCCTACCTCATAGGAAAAGCTTTTCCATTCCAGTCCCTCTTTCTGTGGATCTAATTGCAGTGGTGGCACTGCGGAACGTCCACAGACTTTCCCAGAACATTCTCAGCTCAGGGATCTCTTTCTATCTCTTTCTCTTTAATTTCCTGTAATTAGCAATGCCATAACTTCTGTGCACAGCAGGGAGACTTGGAGAGGGAGCAGAGCCAAACTCCCTGAAGGATCCCACCTTCCTTCTCTCCCCGTGCCAGGGCTCGGGGCTCTCCTGGGGAGGGTTTGCCTGGGACGCCGCTCCCGGCAGCTTTGGCTCCATGGATCCTGCTGGTGTTCAGTGCCTGGCTCTTTCATGTTCTCGATAATGTTTTTATAGAAACCTGCTCCTCAGCCCTTCTTCCCACAGGTACAGTGCCTGGCACAGCAGCTCTGCTGGGAGGAGACTTGGAGAGCAAACAGATCTCCTGAGATGTTCCTCCCTAGATCCACCAAACCCCGCAGTGCTCGGGAAGCACTGCAGCATCCAAAAACAATTTAACTGGCAGAATGAGGATTGCTAGGACAGCAGGGTCAGTGAAATCCTGGAAAAGGGAGGTGGAAGGGACATTGGGATGACCTTTGCAGCAGTATCAGCTGGATCAGGCTGCTCCAGGTGGGTGAAAAGAGCCCTCCATCAATGCAGGCACAACCTGCTCGCCCAGAGCCTGGCCCTGCACTTCAGCAGCCTCGGCCCCTCAGCCCCAGCCTCTGCCTCTCCTGCTGTGTTTTAAGCTCACTACTTATCTTACCTACCAGGAAGAAAAGCTATCCCTTCCTCTTGCCATAAGCCTCCTCTGAACTCGGAGATTAGAGCAATGTCCCACCTCTCCTCCAGCTGAGCAACCCAAACTTCTTCAATCTTTCCTCAGAGGCATTGTTTTCTGCTCTTAAGATATTTCCCATCTCTATTCCAGGGACTTGCTGCTAAAAAACATCATGCACGGAAAAATGTAGTCAAATGTAGCAAAATAATTGTGTGAATTTGTTACAATTTCAGGAAAGGGCTTCATTTTTGAATCTAATGGAATTGGAGTATATGTTTGCTTACTTTAAAAATGCAGTGCTTTGATTCTACCAGATGAAATGATGATTCACTAAAAAGAGTACTGCATTTTTTTTCCTTCTAAGCTGTTACCTCTTTGGAATGAAGATATTCCACTCACAAAAAGCAGGAGACATGGAGGAGGACCAGGGTGGTTCCTGAGCACTTTGGTCTCACCCACTGGTATTGCAAAGCAATATGAACAAATGAATCAAAAAGTAAAGCAAATCACCCAAAATTCCATTCAGAAGTTTCACAGAAACCCTGGAAAAACCCATTCAGACTGCTGGATTGCTCCAGATGATGGTTGCCCTAATAATTAAAGCCTTACTGTGAACTTCCTCTCTTGCTTCAAGGAAAACCTTGGGTTTGGAGGCAAGAGTTGGCTCTGAAAAGGATTTGCTGTTTGTCAGAGATTTTTTTTTTCCTTTTCCTGGATGGGGACATTTATCTGGGACTTTATAGTGACAAGGTGTGGGACTTCCCTTTCCAGCCTGACGTGGTGCCTCCGTGGCCAGGTGTGAGCCAGGTGCACCAGGGAGTTAAATGCAGAGGGGTGACAAAAGGCCAGAAATGCTGGAATAGTCTTACGGAGTGGGACATGCCACAGTTCCTGTGGAAATAAATGGAAGGACAAGAAGCATCCAATGTGGCATAACAAAGCACCAGGGAAAGATAGGAAGGTAAAGAAAGAACCTATAGTGCAAACTGGAGAAAGGGAAGAGAACTAAACAAGAATATACAGTCAGTTAAGGCTTGCAGGGAAAAGATAAGGCCAGCTCAGAGAGCAGAAAGGCTTAAGGGGAATAAAGAGAGCTTTTACAATTATATCAGGGAAAAGGGAATACTAGAGAGAAAGTAGTTCCATTAATAAATGAAGAGGGAGACAAAATCAATGGTGTTGCTAAAATGGTAGAGCTACTGAACTCCTTTGCTCCAGTAGTATTTAACAAGGTGAGAAGAGAAGAGGGGCAGAGAAGTTATAAAATAATGAGGGTTTTGACTGGGTGATTCTTCAGGGGAAAAGTGGTTTGAGGGAGAAGGCACCTTGGAAGGGCCAGGATATGGCACCACAAATAGCTGGGCACGCCCACACTTTTGGGGAATGGCTCCACTAAATCCTGGGCAATTGATGCTTAATACCCCAATCCTGGGAGTGAAACAGCAAGGAAGGTCTGGGGCTGGCTGCAGGATGGAGCTCAAGGTACCTCATGGACTGGCAAATGCCATAACATGTGGCTTTGGGATGAGAAACTCCCACTATCTACCATTGCATAAAGAGTGACGAGAGATTATCTGGAAATTCAGGAGGGGGTGGGGCAACCAAAGGGAATAAAGGAAAAAGTTGATGTGTGAGATGTCTCAGAGAACAGGGATATTCTAAAACCAAGCAGTTTTGGCCAAATTATGCACTTGTAATGACCAGCTGTGGAGCCTTCCAGGGAAATTAGTGAGAAGGAAACAATGTCCTGCAAAAAGCTTCTGAGAATTCCATTTCTGAGGAAGAAAACCACATTATTTGAGTTTTTTTCTCTGCTTGCCAGGTAGTCTGAAAATCGAGAAACACGAGAAGAATGGTGCTTACAAAAAATCAGGTTGTTTTTTTTCCTTAACAGAATATGGGTATTAAATGGCTATTTTTAACTACAGTAATTTATTCAATTTATATTCCAAAGGTACCAATCCTTGTGGTTTGTCATTTAGCCACCTCCTGCAGAAATGCATCATGATAGTGGTGAAATTAGAAAATGGTGCTCAGATAAAATGCAGCCAGGAGTGACTGGCAGGTGTAGGGGAAAGCGGCTGAGCTGCTTTAGTTCCACATGCCAAAAAAATTGGAGACATTCTTCCCATCAAGTGGTCGGCCAGAGGCAGCTTTCCCAGAAGTCTGAGGCATTTCAGCTGATAAATTCAGCTGATAAATGCAGCGTTTCAGCTGGTAAATTTGGGAAAGACAATCTTATAATGCAAGGCTTGTGTTGTGCTGTCTGCAAGTGCCTGCCAGTCATTCTCATCTGAGGAACTGGGACTCCAGACCATGGGATGCTCAGCTGGTCACTCCTGGAGCAACATTCCCAGCCAGAGTAATGGCTTGGTTGATTATCTGGGGCCACGAGGCTGATTTTTCCCATTTTGCATCTCTGTTTATTTATTTTTGCAATTTTATTCCTCCCCATGGGGAGAGGGGGATGTTGCAGACTCCCCATACATGGCAGTGTCCAAGGCCAGGTTGGATGTGGCATGGAGCAACCTGGGACAGTAAAAGGTGTCCTTGCCCATGTCAGGGGGTGGAACTGGATGGCCTTTAAGGTCCCATCCAACCCAAATAATTCCCTGATTCTGTGGTTCTTATGGTTCCTGGATGGGAATGGTGGTGGTGGTCAGCACTTCCCTCAAACTTGCCTTCACACGAAGTCCATCCCAGTGAAATGTGACCCCTCTTGCAGCCACAGCTGCTCAGATTGCTCAGATTTTTGGATTGAAGCAGCTACCGATCACAAAAAGGCTTCTTGCCAAAAATCAGCATTTTCTGTGGGAGGATTGATTTTCATGGAATTTCTTTCCAGGGAAATGAAATGAAATGCTTTTTCTGGTGACACAGTCTATCTCTGTATCTGTCTGTCTCATGGGCTTCCCAGGAAGCCTGTGCAGTAGTTTAGTGGAATATGTCCATCCCAGTGCACAATGGGTGGGATTTTTGAGTCATCCCTATTGAAGAAGACCAGAGGGGTTGAGATGGAGAGAATCATGGAATCATAGAATCATGGAATTATGTGGATTTGAAGACGCCTTAAAGCCCATCTCATTCCACCCCCTGCCATGGGCAGGGACACCTTCCACCATCCCAGGTTGCTCCAAGCCCTGTCCAAGCTGTCCTTGGACACTGCCAGGGATGAGGCAGCCACAGCTGCTCTGGGCAACAGTGCCAGGGCCTCACCACCCTCACAGGGAAGGATTCCTTCCATATATCTGACTTAAATATCCCACTGAACCCATTGCCACTTTTCCTATCTTTCCAGTTCCTGATGAAGGTCAAGCTGGAATTGCCCCAGGACACCATTCCAAAGTGCAATGTCCTGCTCAGGGTGTTTTTCTTAACTTTATCTTCCAAGAAAAGGCTTCAGGGTTTTGCCATTCGGCCTGGCCTTACCATAAACCAGACAAACTGTTGGAGCTCCCTTCCAGATGAAGATCTGTGCTTTTTTGTCATCTCTATTTGCAACAATCTTCCTTAACAGGAGATAAATGAAAGGGTTTTCCTGCCAGCAGTCCCATAGGATTAGTAAACCCAACTGGAACATGGTGGAGAACCTTTCTGCTGTCTTTTATGGAGGCTGTGGGATACTGAGCCTCAGGTGTGGTGTTAGGAAGCTTTTTGGCCTGGGCCCAATTTTTGTGCTGGAGGGCTTGGGGGAGCACTCTCCAAGCCAAGAGGGGCAATGGGAATCAGAAAGGATTGATAAATCAGGAGTGAGCATCAACTCCAAGTGGCTGTGGAGCAAGGGGGGTGTTTCCTCCAGCTGCATCTGTGTCATCCCCAAAATAAGGTTTATCTAGCCCTCACTTCCCCTCTGGGTACCCATCTGTCAGAGAGGAGAGGTCAGGCAGCATTCCTGCTGATGCTCTGTGTGGCATTCCCTTCTTCTCCCCCGTTTAATTCTCTGTGCAGCAAGGGATGAATTTCAGCCATAAAGATTTCCAGACAGCTCCCGACTCTCACACCACGGGGAGAGGAGCAGCCTCCCAAAATGCTGTTCCAGGGTGCTGCAATCTCTCATCCCACACACCCCAAACCCCCCCGAGCCCCTAAAACAATGGCAGCCTTCCCCTGCCAGGTCGTGCTCGGCGATAACAAGCCCTGCCTGGTGCTGTCATTAAACCATTCCAGCAATGCCAGGGCTCCCACTCAGCTGCCTCAATGCACAAACCATATTTCCCATTTATTTGTTCCGTTTGTTTATTTTACTGGACCACCCCATGAACCTGGGAGAAACACGCTGGAAAAAAAAATTATAGCAACGCCAACTATTCTGGGAGATACACGAGCCCCTCCATGTTTATCAGGTTGAGGGCACTGTATTTTGATGTCAATAAGCAATTTTTCCAGCCCGGTCTCCTGCCCGACCCTTTTAATCCATCAATATATTATTAGAGATAAAGTTGGTGGAAGCCTGCTGCAGTTAGAAGATAAATGACATCTCTGAAGTCAGGCATTAAAGACTAGATTAAGGCCTTGTGACACCGTTTTCAGTGCTCATCTGTGCACTTCTGTTCAACCTATCACACTGAGTGACAAGAAAGAAAAATAATGAACTGGGCCAAGGAAAGAAGAAGGGAAAAAAAAGGCAGAAAGAGAGAGAGATTTTTTTCCCCCCTAACACACAAACTACATCAGTTCACACTCAGGATTAGACTGTATTTAAAAAAAGGGGAAGGGGGAGGCTGGAACTGGATGGTACTATACAGATTAAAATAGGAGAAAGGGGAATCTGAATGAGGAATTTCAGTTTGGTTTTGTCCTGGGTTTATTTTATTTCATTTTTACATTTTATTCCATTTCCCTTCATGTCATCCTTTTAGTATAATTTTGTTTTTAATTTTCAGCCTTTAATTTCCTTTCCTTTCTTTCTTTCATTTTATTTTTTTCCTTGCAGGAGTGACCTAGTTGAGTTTACAGGATCCTAAGGGTTTTGTCTGGAGCTAAAGCAAATCCCATTTAGGACCAAGGAAATACATCCTTTCCAGAGACCAAGTTAAAACGTCCACAGACGGAGACCTCCCCTCCCTCTCTGCTTTACATCCTTTGTCTTGGTGCAGTCCTGGTGTTGTTTCATTGGAGTGGGTCAGTGCTGATTTTAGAGACACGTGTGCACACCCAGGTTTTGTATTTCACAATTGATAACCCCACCCTTTCCTTCACGGGCACAGCCCCTCAGACAAAAATATTCCCGATGATTTTTCTAGAGCAGCCAAACGCTGCTGAAGATGGGTGCAGCTCTTCTGTGGCTGACCCATTCCCTTTGTCCTCCCAAACCCAGGCTCCTTCCTGCTGTCCCAGGCTTTGAGCAGCAGTGATGCCTTGGCTGAGCACCCTTAGCACTGCCAGCAGGTTTCCAACACCACGCTATGGTGGGGACCTCTTTGTCCTCTCTGTGTTGGACAGAAGATGAGAAGTCAACCCAAGCATCCTTCTCTGCACTGGACCAAATCCAGGGCTGTTCCAGGCTCTGAAAGGAGTTGATGCTCACACTTGGTGTCCTGAGGCTGCCTTGAGAAGGGCTGTTGTTGTTTTTTGGGGTGTGCCTGCCCATTGCTGTCCCGTTGTGGTGACTGAGACTCGGCTGTGGCGGTACAGGTGGTCAGGAAGGTTCTGAGAGGTCTGCAGAAAACAGGGCTGTGAGGCCAAGGATGGAGGGGAGCAGAGCTGTGCCTAACCTCTCCCTGGAGTGGAAGAGATGGGAAAAATGCAGCTGTGTGTGGGAATGGGCATGGACATGGCCCCCTCTGTGGATCTCTTCACCCCAACCCAACCCAACCCAACGCAACCCAAGCCAATCCAATCCAGTCCAATCCAATCCAACCCAACCCAACCCATCGAATTGCCCTCTTCCTCTGCAAGCCACCCAGCCTTTGGCAGAACGGGCAGTTTGGGTGGGCTGTCACACCCAAATTGGGGAGAGATACCTTGCAAGGGGTCTTGTCCCACCGTTTGGGACAGCTGTCCTCAGTGATGGCAGAGCAGAGCAGCCAGGGCTGGATCTCTCCTGGGATCTCTCCCGCCCCGCCGGGGTCGCCGTTCCCTACAGTCTGTACATTGCTGCCGTCTTCTCCTTTTGAAGATATTTTTTAATGTCTTAAAAAAAAAAGATTACTTTGTTACAATCATTCAGCAAAGGGTTTCTGTGCCTGTAGAAAATATTAATAGACTATTATGAGGTCCTACAACTAATTTTTCCACACATATCATCTGTCTTTGCATGGTTATTAAACTCCAACAATATTTCATGCAATGCTTTCCTGCTAAATTAATTTGGTTTCTTCTTCTCCTGCTTCTTTTTTTTTTCCTCCTTCCACAACCTTTAAAATTAAATTGAATCTTCATAATTATGGCTTTTTTTGTTGTTCCTCATATCTTTTTCTTTTCAATTTTCCTATCAAAGTGGCTATACAGTTTAATAAAGATGTAAAGAAACAGAAATGAAAGTGTAAGGGACAGGAAGGGCTTTGTTGGGATCAGAGACAGGGGCCTCTGGGAGAGCTGGGAATTCTGGAAAGGGTGGGATGGAGGTGACTAGGGAGCTGAACAGCACCTTTCTGGGTTGGCTCCAGCCTTCATGGAAGATGATGTGGGAGAAGGCATTGCTAGGAATGACCCATCAGATGGGAACATGGAGAAAGTGTGTTCCCAGCAGGACTCATCCTGATTCATCCACGAATTTGAGGCATCCTGGGGTCATGTGCTGCTCCTTGGGGGCCGAGGTGGGAACAGGAGGCATCCTTAGGGCAATGCCCCTGGACTGCACAAGGGAATGCTCTGTGTGTCTGCAGATCCTGTAGGATCACTGGGTGCAGGGCTCTGGGGCTCCTCCAGGGTTATCCAGGCCACAAATTCTCCCTCTGATCTCCCTCTCCTGTCACCACCTCCCAAAAGTCGAGCAACAACCTCAGCAAGGAGAACAGAGCTGAGGAAACAAAGGCTTTGCTTGAACTGGAGGAGGATCTGGGACAGAAGCCTGGCCCAGGGATTGCTGATGTCCTCGGATATCCTGCTGGAATCTGACTTTTAATCTTTTCCAAGTCTAAACTGAGCAAGAAGTTCTGTGTGCCTGTGGACAGGTCTCCTGCCTGGCAAAGTCTGGTGAGACTCCAGCTGAGCTTCATTCTCTTTCACAAGGAGGCCCAATGGATCTCCTTGGGAGATGCTCTCCAGGGAGATAAAGTGGTCCATCTGTATTAATTATTAATCTTCATAAATCAGGGATTTTTCCTTTTTTTTTTCCTTCCGTTCGCCTGGGAAGACTTCCTAAGGAAGACCTGGTCAATGGAGAAAGGGAATAGAGTTATTATTGCTAATGGATAACTGTTCAACTGGAACAACAAAATAAATCACATAAACCAGGATTTCCCCCATCTCCTGAAAGTGACATTGGCAAACTCCCCCTGGGATCCTGCCCCATCGATCAATACCCAGCATGAAGAACATCACACTGGTGCTTTGGTGGCCAAATCACTGTGTCAGACATACGTGGAACCAAGGAGAGTTTTTGTGAAGGCCAGATCCACCTAGGATTGGGCAGACTCCAAGGGGCACCATATCCTTTGTGGGACAGACCATTGATCTTGGAAACGGTGGCCAGGCTAAGCAGAATCCAGCTGTAGGGTTTTCTACTCAACTCAACTGCACCAAGAGGTTTGACTGAAGGTTCATGGGAACTCAACTTGGTGGAAAATGGTCAGTAGAGATGAGACCAAAGGAGACCAAAGGAGTTTGATCCCTGCCTGCCCCAGATGGTGTCTGTGTCATGACCACAGCTGGCCATCTTTGGAGAGAGACCCATGTCCCTGTCACGGCTCCTCCAAGGAAATGACAATTTCCATGGAATGACACGTGCACTTACCAATAGGTGGCACCAATGGAACAGAAATGGGAAACCCTATGCAGATTTTTCTGGAGCAGGGGATGCTGGGAATTCTCTCTTACATGGAGGTATTGATTCCATCCCACTATCACAGTTGTGGCCTGCGGGAATCTGGGAGGATGCGAAGCTAAATGGGACAATGGGAACCAACCCAAACTGCTGGTGATACTGCTAAACCTCTGGAATTTAGAGTCATGCACACAAAGAAGTGATAAATATTCAACGTTTAATAATTGCTTGATCGTTAAATGATCGATTCTTATTCGTAACTCAGACGTAAGTTGTTATTCAGATATGGTTCCCATGACCATATAAAGGAGTATTCTGTTTTCCAGAGGAATTTCTGAAATCTCTAGACACTGGATACCCAAAAGAGATGTGGTCCCATTCAGGAGGGACTGAACCTCCTGCTCCAAATGGCTCCAGACGGAGCAGGAATTAACCAAATGTGAGGGAGATGACTTAAGAGAACTCTGGTTTTGCCTCATGGCCTAATGCCACCACCACATTCCAACTCTCTTCTCCAAATTGTTTGTATCTATAATGTTTGAAACCTCTGTTCAGAAAGGGCAGGATTGTGGGTCAAACCCCCCTAGATTGCACCATCACTTCAGGCCGTTCCAATCACCACTTGTGATCCTGCCTGGATATTAACATTTGGTTTATGCCATGAAATTTTTACAATTTAAAAGCAGTAGACCCGTTTCTTAATGTTTTAAAGATGATGAACATTATCCTTCACATCCCTCTGCTCATCAGCCATGTGTTTATGTACCAAGCATCTGGCTACATTATTATTTATATTGCAGGAGACTGCACCAAAAAAATCCCTCAACAACCTCCAAGGAAATCAAAACACATTTGGGCCAAACCGAAGTAAAATGCTAATTTTTCCCCTATGAACCATTGCCACGGCAAAATATTTACTGTTTATGATTATTCAGGCTTCTCCTGCTGAGATTTTACAGTGAGATTTACAGGCATGTTTGCATTTATAATATGTCAAAAATTCCTCAAATTGCGACAATAGTCCATTAAGGAATAATTTAGTGGTGAGAGAAGAAAAACATGGAAAACTAAGAGCTTTGGTAGTTTAAGGCTTGCAAAGCAATGCCAAAATGAATTGATTGTTCCTTTTTCTCCCACTGCTGCTGCCAGTGCCTGTGTTGCAAGGTGCAGGGTGGGTAGGATGGGAGCACGGGGTGGTTTCCTTAAGTTAGATCAGGATACTCTAAGTTACAAGTGGACTTGAATACCTGCAGGTATTGTCTGAGGAGGTGAGGGAGGAAATCCTGTTTTCCATTTTGGGGAGAAGATGGTGTCCTCCTGGATCCACCTGGTCCGTCAGTGTGGAGGTGGCGCAGAACACAGCCCAGACCTTATGGATGGACAGGTCCTCGTGGCTGGTCTTGGAGCAGGCAGAACTCAGGTACTGCCAATGTTCCTTGCAGTTTTCCTCTCTCCTGGTCTCAACCAAGGTCATTTGTTTGTCTCAACCCTGTCCAGCCATGCATGGAATCCTGGATGATCCTGTGGTGCAACCCTTTGCTTGTGCAAAATTAATTCCCTCCTGATCATGCTGAATTTAGCCCTGGGCTTGAAAGACTTTTCTTAAAGAAACCCTGGAAATTAAACACATATTCAGAAACCTCTCTTTTCCTTTCAGTGTGTGGATCCCTCCTGCACCCCAGCAAGGTGTCTCCCATTCCCACATCACTGGGATGTGCTGTGCTTCCCTCTGGCCATCACCCATCCCATTCTGCTACAGCCCACAGGTAGAGAGAGAGCCCTCTGACAAGAATATCATCAGGAAAACAAAACACATCATCAACTTCTGCAAAAGCTGGTCCATCACAGAGAGAAAAAATAGTGGCTCTCTTAAAACATAATACAGAATCCTGGGAGGGAGCCTGGCGTGTCTGCTGAGGGGGAAGAGTGAGGTGGGGTAGGAATGTTTGCAATCAGGTTCTCATCAGGCTTTGGATCTAGCTCCATTTTCTCCTCAGCATTTAACAAATCAGGAAAGAAATGCCCCTGCCTGGGGTCAGAGATAAATCTTGTACCCTGGACAAAGGGTAGATCTCCTTGTCAGTGCACTGATTTATTGTGACCTTATAGTCAGACTCTCTAATTTCTGCAGGTGGCTATAGGTGCCACCAGTGATTTGTTTCCTCTCTCGATTCTCTCTGGCTGCTCAGCACAGGGGACCATGGTGGCCTCACTGCCATCTCTCTGGGGACGAGGTTTGGGTGGCTGGATCTCCACCTGGGTCAGTTTTGCAGGATGGCTTGGGTGGAAAATGGGTTTGCCATGTGTGAGGGTTGGATCCCAAGGCAGATGCCTCTCCTAAGGCCAAAACAGACATGGGAAGAGCTGGATGGGTCTTGAACAGATCCGTGGGGAAAACATAGCCCAAACTTGACCTGTGAGGGCTTGGTTTTGCTCCCACTGCTGGTTTGCCCAGCACATGCTGCAGAGAAATACTCTTGACCTGCCAAAAGTGAAGGAGCCAAACCCCACCCTGTCACTCAGCCCAGATGCAGGTAAAAATTTATGTCATGGTTAACTTAGGTTTAGTCTCCACTCACCACCAGCCTTCCAGCCTTTCCATGTTCTCCAACAGGAAGGTGCCCCCAAGAGCTGAAGTCTTGCTTTTCATTCGACAGACTGATGGGGCTGCGTCTCTCAGCATGTCCCCATGAGCTGCTGTTTCCCAGCCCTCATCCACCCTGATGCCTTTGTGTCCTCAGCCCCTGCTCAGTGCCTTGGTGAAGCTGGACGCAGAGCTGGACATTGTCCTGTTCCTGCCCCAAGGCCCAGCCCTGAGATAAATCCCTTCCTGAGATAAATCCCTTCCTTGGCATCAGCCCTCACTCACTCCCCTCACTCACTCCCCTCACTCACTCACTTTTCATCCAAAGAGTGGCACCCAAGTTTTCAGGGCAAATTTGAAAAGGAGCCTTTCAGTTTGCCCTCACTGGGTGTCTAAAGGGTTTCAGGCACCAGCCTCTCCACATGGATGCTACATTCCCAGTGGGGTGGGTGGGCAAACAGGCAGAATGTGGCAGGAGTTTCCATGGCTGCCACTGGAAGTCTGGATCTCCTTAAACCGGCACAGCTTTTCTGTCCATGCATAAATTGCCTGGTACCTAAGCTACCTAAAATATATTTCAGAGAGCTTGGTACAGCAGAGCCCTGATCTCTGTTGGAACTCTCCTCATGAATAATGGTGAGAATTTATTATATTATATTTATTTTTGGAGGGGGAAAAAGTCAGGGGGAAGGGTATTTATCTGTATTTTACACAGTGCCTTTAAAACACAGATCCTGGCAATGCAAATTCACGTTTCAGGCAAAACTCTTCCAGAGCTCATTGCTTTGTGCAGCAACCCCCAAACCCAGCACTCCCCTATCTCTTTCCTCTATACAAACATACAAAGGGATAATAAAATAGCTAAGAAGCAAGAGCAGTAAAATTTTGTGCCCTGAGGGGAAAAATGGCATATATTGCCCTGAGCCTTTAGCAGAGGCCAAAATTTATATAGAGAGACTTGGGAACTATTTTCTTTCCTAGTGCAATATTTTACCTCTATTGCCCTCAGATCCAGTCAATATTTGTATAATATATATATAAAAATAACCTCAGATAGATGGATAAAACCCAAGCAAAATTCACCTCGGAAAGCCTTTTATTCCAACTGGAAAATTGCCCTGCAAATGTACTCCACACAATACCCACTACTTCACTTGGAAGTGACAGTTGCAGCTGTTAACGCAGCCACATTATCTCATCTGGGGAGACAAATTCCGGGCTATATTTCACTGTAGCCTCGTAATGTATATATGCCCTAAAGACTGCTCCAGCCAGATCTGTCTTGCTGTATAGATTTCAGATAGGGATGTATACTTGCCAGGGTTTTTCCCTTCCCCTGGGTTACTCAGGGAGTGCGGGAGGTTAATAAAGCACCGCGGTGTTGCTGTCAGCACGCCGGTTTTGGCACAGGGGTGAGGAGCAGAAAGGAGAGGAGCCCACCACATCCTACTCTAATGAGGAGGTACCCCTTGGAGCTGTGCTTCAGCTACACTCAGCAGTACCACGGGGACAGAGGTGAGGGAGAAAATGGCAGAGATTTGTTAATTCCTGGCTTTTTCTGCCCCTACCAAACTCAGTGTGTCTCATTGCTCCATCTCACACCTGGCTCTCTGTGGGATTTCCAGAGCTGTTCCTCCTTGTTAACCCCACATCCTATTGCAAATCACAACTGAGGGTTGCAATGAGGAATTCCGGGACTGTCAGGAAAGAAAATGTGTAAGTAGGGGGGAAAAAAAAAATCATCTATTAGGATTTTAAATAGTCTCATGAGTCTCGCCATTATTTGAGACACTTAAGATCACTTGACAAAGCCCTGGAGAATACACAGAAAGCTAGACAGGGACCTTTGATGGATTTTTTAAACTATCTAATGCGCCTTTTCCTGCTCTATCCACTAAAAAATGACTAATCGTTTGCTGTTCTTCATTACCACGATTATCAGAGTGTCCTGAAAACGCCCGGCGCTCCCGCATGCGAGACTCCATCTCTCCATCCCCAGCTGAGCAGCCCTTCCCTCTTTCTGCCATTAATTTTCAAGGCAAACATCTGTGCCACACGCTGCTGGAGAGCATCCTGCCTGAGGAGCCCCCGTGTTGCTGCACTGGGTAATGCCAGACCCCTCCATGGGGAGCTCAGGGGATGGGAATCGCTTCCCAGCTCCAAGAAAATCACCTTGTAGAAGCCCTGGCAGCTCCTTGTGCAATACCTGCCTGCTGTGGATCTGGGATAACGTGGACAAGGAAGGCTGGCTCTGGCAGGAGGTCACTTCTTTGTGCAAGTGTAGAAGTTAGCCCTCCATGATTTTGCAAAGTGAAGTGGAAAAAAGTCTTTCTGGCTAGCAGACAGTGCATCATCTCAGTGATTTTTCAGCCCTCAGGCCTTCCAGCATGGCTTTGTAGCACTAAAAATTATCAAGGAGCTGCCACATCCCTGGAAGTGTCCGAGGCCAGGATGGACATGGCTTGGAGCAACCTGGTGTAGTAAAAGGTATCTCTGCCCACAACAGGGTTGAAACTGGGTGATCTTTAAAGTCTCTTCTGACTAAAACCATGCTATGATTCCATGAAAACCCAGTGAGAACCCAGGGCAGCTCCCATGGAGGGGATCAACCAAGGAAAACCAAAGCTGATGAGCAGCTGTACTCACACAGCTCCTGCTCTTTGAGGTGAATGTGGAAGAAGCTTACAGGTGGCTGTTAGGAAAGTTAAAAAAAAAAAAAAAAAAAAAGAAAAATCAAGGAGGCATTTTTATCTGGCTAATTTTCTTCCCCGGAATTAGTTGTGTGAATGGAGAAACCTGCTGGAGCAAGAAGTGAGAAAAGCCTTGGACGGAGTGGCTGCGCCTCCCAGGCCCTGAAATTTAAGATCTTTATAAATGATCTGTTAAAACTATAGTGACGATAAGCTTATGAATCATGATCTATATTAATCAGGGCTGCTGATACGGAAAGATTAATTGAAACGTGCAGTTCTACACAAATGATAAAGTGGTAACAATTTAATATCAGACAAGGAGAGTGAAGAAATTACACTCCAAGCTTCATGCATCATTACTATGGATATTAATATTTTACACAGCGCAACAGCATCGGGAATCATAATGAAAATCCATAACTAGTGCACAGACATGATTAAATACAACAGTCTTTAGGTGCTGTTTGGTGACGGGGGCTTAGCCATATTTCACTCCTGCTGCCGGTGATTCGAGTGATAGAGTCTAGACGTGGGTGATTAAAAAGTGTTCCTCCTAAAGGCTGTTAACCTTTTACTACTGAAATGAATTTCTTTGATTTTTAAATTATGCCGCTCACTCTGTGGTGGTGGGTTGTTTTTTTTTATTTTTTTTTCCCCAAATCAAAACCTTGTCCAGAATATCAATGGAGTGGGTTCCCCAGGTAGTTGACAAAGCAGAAGTGGAGCGCCAGGAAGCAGCCACGGAGGAGGGGTATTTAAGGGTGGGAAGGAGAAAGGGAGATGATGGGGGGAAGAAAACAGGTTAAAAAAGCAGGTTTTCAGTGCTTGTCATTATAGTGGTGCATATATTAGATGCAATACCCGGAGCTGTGGAGGGTCATAAAGGTTTTATCCGCGGAGTGCGGAATGGGCGCATTACTCACGAGTGGCACCGCGGCGCTGAGTTATGCGCCTCATTCCCAACCTGCACCCATAAAAACTTTATGCTGCACCACGCCGTGACGTCTGTGCTCGCTGGGGATTCATCAGCTCTAATGGGGCTGGATCAGGCCCTGAGGGAAGCGCAGGGAGAGGAGGGAAGGGACACCTGACTCAGCACTGGGGGAAAAAGCCTCTTTATTTGAGTAGCGCTCAGGCACCAATTTGAACACCCCAAGCTCAGGGCTGGAAGAAATGACATCTTTGAAGAAACACATCTGGACTTTCTGGAGAGGATAAGAGGGTCCAACCTAGCCTATGCATCATTTCAGCTGCTAAAAATCATGGAATCATATGAGGGTTGGAGGGAACCCTAAAGACCATCTTGCCATGGACATCTCCCACTAAACCCGGTTGCTCCTGGTCTTATCCAATCTGGCCTTGAACACTTCCAGGCAGATTTTAAGTCCAGCAACTCATGGTCTTGCCATCCTGGACTGCACTGGGGATGTTTTGAGGTGTCCCTCCCACTGTGCCTCATCCATGATGTGGGAAAGGGAAGGTTCTGTGGGCTGTCAAACTGAAACTCTGCAGTTCCCAGGCTGCTGGTGCTGGGAGCAACCCATGAGAGGAAGTCCCACGTATCAGAGAGGGTTTGGAGATGCCATGTGGCTCAGGGTGATTCAGGTGGCAACTGCCTGAAAGCAATTGTAGGTCTGAGACTGCTAACAGGTCAAGGAAATATAAATCCACTCAAATTTCCAGCTTGCGCCTCTGGAAGATTGATTTCTTATGGGTAAAATAAAGAGTGAGCAGTTACCAGCAACCACACCATGATCCAATATTGCACATTCCAATGGATATCTAGGGCCCACTAACTCAAAATTCTTCCCTGTGTTTTGTAGAAACAAGTTGTTTCACATCTTCTGGGGATCTTGATTGAAGGCTGGTAGGTCCAGTCTTAGGTGCTGTGTCACAGATTTCAGAGATGGACCTTGTTTGGCCCATTTCTCAAAGCCCTGTTGCTGGCTGTGATGCTCCCTGGTATTCTGCATGATAAAAAAAAAAAACAAAAAAACAAAATAGGAGGAAAAAGGAAAAAAGAAATAGAAAAAAATGGAAGAAAGAAAAAGAAAAGAAAGGAAAAGAAAAAATTAAAACTAAAATATATTAAAAAAAGAAAAAATAAAATAAAAATAGAAAAAAAAGAGAAGAAAAAGTAACAAAAAATGCAAAAAATAAAAAGAAAAAAAGAAATTTCTACCTTCTGTAGCTGGAGAAAAGTTCATCCATCTCTCCAGCTGTGGTACAAACATTTGTGGACATGGTGCTTTGGTTCCTTATAAAGAGCCCTAAAGCAGTTTTTATTTTGTCAGGAGAAAGAAGAGAAGAAATCAGCATTTCCCAGGTAGCACGGAACTCTCTTCTTGGTTAACCCCCCACATGTGAACATGGCTGGAATTTGGATTTCCTTTCCTCTGTGGCATTCATGACAAGTCACACACTCACTCAGGAGTGCCAGCATCCAGAACCAAGGAGGACAATCCAGGGGAAGCATGCAGGCACAGATCAAAGGATTCTGGGGACACTTGATCTCAGTTATCATGTCTTGGATAAGAAATGGAGAAGCCTGGGATTTAGAAAGGCTTCCACTGGCGAAGGTCTTGGGTCTTAACTTTGGTTTGCTGACAAATTCCAGTAGGAGGTGCCCAAGTCATGGACTGGAATAACCACAAAGGGTAGGGCAGGCCATAGGACCCATAAATAATGTGGGTGCAAACTCTTTCCTGGCCCAGGAGAATTCCTGAAGGCCATCAGGAGATGCTTTGATTTGGGGTAAGAGAAGCAGATGGCCAGACATGAAAGTGATGGACACAGCACATGTGCCAAAGAGGGCAGCGCACAAAGACATGGTGAGGGGCACAAGGAGAGGGGAGGGTGGCCAAGCTTTGGTTCTTCCCTTGGCACTTGAATTTGGGATCCTCTGGATGCACCTCACCTGCCCCACTCCCTCCAGAGGTTTGCAAACACAAGGCTGAGCCGGAGCAGCTCCTAATCAATGACATTAATTAATAGATGAATGGCAGAGAGGCGCGAGTATTGCCCCACAAATGAAAAGCAAATCCCCGCCAAGGGAAAAAAAAAAAAGGTGAAACTGTAGCAATTTCTACTCGGTTCCCCTTGAGATTTGGCTCCAGATTCAAAGGATAGGCAGGCGGAGAGGGAGGCTGGGAGGAGGCGGGTGGGGGGAGTTGGCTCATATTCTGCTGTGACCCAATTCCATACAAAGCATCCTGTAACAAAACACGTCTCTATCTACAAAGTACAAGTAATCTTTGTTTTCAGTACAATACTTATCTGCATTTAGACCGACGATGGCAGTGCTTGGCTTATTTTCATGGATCCAGTTATCCTTTTTATCCCTGTGAGCATGTGTGTGTGTGTGTGTGTCTCCTCCTCTCTGTCCTCCTTGCTGTCTCCTGTGCCCGTGCCAAGCCAGCAGCACTCACAGGGTGCTGTCGCACATCAGCAGAGGTGCAAATGCTGAAGGTCAGTGCCAGCTCGGGGCTTTTGAGCTGCCCAAATTCTTTGGTGCCTCAGGAAAGGGTGATTTTGGGATCTGGACCTGACCTTGTCTAACCACATCCTGAGGAGAGCATGAAGTGCCACCATGGAATGGGAAATTTTAGAGAGGAACAATCACCCTGAGGGGTGTCTCAGAGCAGTGTCCCGGACCCCGGAGGTCACAAAGGGTGGTCTCACACCAAATCCAACTGTGTCAGTTGTGTTGGCTTCTCTGTTGTGCCAAAGGGATGTGATACATCACCAACTTCCACCATGGTTTCCATGTTTTCCAATCATCCAAACCTGTCATACCTGGACAGGTCCCGCCTCTTAAACTGGTGGGACAAAGTTTAAGAGAAGAGTTTCTCTCTCCAGGTCACAAAAGAAATGGATTCCCAGTCTAGAAGATGCCCCACAATTTCAGGAATCAGTAGGGTGACAGCCTTCATGCACACAGCAAGGAAGAGCTGCTTCCCACTGGAAGAGCATTCCCTGGTCTTGGTAGTGACACAAACGAGGTTGGAGAATTGTAAAGACCCCTCAAAGCTTTTAAAGCCAAAGAATCATGACAAGATGTTGTGGATGCTTGGATGCAGATGCAACATCCAGCTGGACTCCCCCTCCAGGAGGTGCCTCCATGGGAGCTCATCCCTCTGCCCACCATTCATTCATTCATCCTTCATGGATCATTTCCTCCTCCTCCTCCCTCTACCCTCTGTTGTTCCAGAGCACTCTCACAGTCCCCAGCAGGAGATCTGTGGATATTTTAGGAGTTCCCCATATTTCACAGTGGGGAGATTAAGATGTGAGCAGTAGACGTGTTCTGCCCAAGGTCACCACAGGAATGAGTGGCTGAGGGAAATTTTCATGTGAAGCCAAAAACAGTTATCAACAAGGCTCTCCAGAGGTTTGGGAACCACAATCTGTGCAGGAAAGTTGGTGGGTGCACAATTATTTCATCAAAAGTACATACTTGAGAAACATCTTCTGTGGGAGGGTTAGGCCAGCTTAGTGATATTGATTCACCTCCATTCTTTAGATCAGGGCCTTGATTTTAGTTCAGATCCCCCACTTGTTTACTTTAGAATTTCCTCTATTCAGCTGCTACTGAATTCCAGGTTTGCTTCTTACATTTCCTCCTTGGTTTGCTGTGAGTCCAGCCCTGGAGAGTGTCTCTACATTAAATAAGAATCAGGGTAAACACGGAACGTAATACATGTAATTCCACGATAATCATGTGTTTTACAGGCAGTTGACAAATTTGCTCAGCTGGACATGGTAAATACACCCCTCCTGCCTGGCCTCTGTTTGTGATCAGTGCCACCTCCTCCCCTGAGAGCCACCTGAGCTGCTGCTGATAGGCAGATGTCTCCCTTGTTCTGCTTTTCCCACGTATTTATGCATTTCCACCTGGTCATTCTTCACCCCTGGAAATCCCTTGAATGGACTGTCAGCTTCTGGGACAGGATCTCCAGGCTCTTCTTTGCTCCATCGTGGAAATAAAAATGTTTTTGAACCTTTGCTTAGGCCTGGGTAGGCACAAAAGTGGTGGGTGGAGTTAAGGATGAACATGATTTTCAGCTTAAATCTTTCCATTAAAAAGGAATCTTTTCTGGAAATAAACTGGAATTTTCAGTGCATTATAATGGTGCAGTCGGGTCAGATTTTGTGGTGGTCTAATGAAACAGTTTTTCAGCCAGTTCTGGAAAAATTAGCTTCTCATATTCACATTGGGGCTTTATTATTTTTCATGTATAAATTCCACATAAATATATGTATAAAAACACAGAATGTGTCTGCTTCAAAGTTCGATGTCCTTGTGAGAAGAAATGTGGGAAGATGTCATGGTTACGACCAGAATTCTGGGTCTTCTACCCTGTTTGAAGGGGTAGAGACCTTCCCATTCAGCAAGGTCTGGAATTTTAGACAGAAAAGGTTTTCTCTTGGAAGGGATTTTTTTTTTTTTCTGGGGCATTTCCAGTCTGGTGCTGATATTTCTGATGTCATACTGATGTTTCCAACATTTCCAGGTGGATATGAAGGCTCCTCCATCACTTCACAAGTATCAGCAAGGAGATGGTATTCATTATTGAAGGAAGACAAAAGGGATTTAATGACGCTTAAGAATGATTAAAGGTTGATTAAACTTTTTAAAATCTATACTTTTTGGTGGAAAGTAGTGGAGACCAAAATGCTGAAGGAAAATGACAGTTTAAAACCCCATTTTGATATGATTTTTGTCTTCTACTATATTTAAAGTGTCCCAACAAGTTTTTCAGGATATAACATTTTTTTCTCTTACTAGTGCAGTCCAAAATACAGTTGGAAATCTTGAAACCATTTTCAGCCTGGTAAAATTGCCATCAATATGTGATTTTTATTTTTTTTTAATCTCCATTGGTTCTTTGACAATGGGAAAAAAGTGCTGGCAGAAAAAAGAAATTTTTTTGCTCCTGAGGCTCAGAGTGTTATGGGGCAACTGCACCCAACCTTCCAAGCTGCACTTTGCAATTTTAATGGACATTAAAACTGATTGAATTGTCACTTTTAAGGAAAACCTAAATTGAAAGTGCCCAAGACCTGGTTGGACAGGGCTTGGAGCAACCTGGGATAGTGGAAGGTGTCCCTACCCATGGCAGGGGGGTGGAAGAAGATCAGCTTTAAGGCCTCTTCCAACCCAAACAATTCTGGGAATGCAGCATGGAAGATTTAAGTCAGAAAAACCCACTGATGCTAAAGACAGAGAAACACTGGGATGAATTTCCTTGGGAGGTGGCAGAGTGAGCAGTGAGGGATGTTTGTAATAAGAGGTTGGGTGAACATCTCTCAGGGCTGCTTTAGGGCTATGTGATTCCACCCTGGGCAGGGGGAAGGGATTAAATGATCCCTCATGTCCCTCTCAAACCCTGAATCCTGCACTCCCAAAGCTTTCCCAGGAATTTGCTGTCATGTTGGAGCAAGCTTGGTCAGACTGAGCCATGGCTGGGTGGGAGCTGGTGGCAGAGGGAGCTCTCAGATTCTCTCAGGGAAGGGCGGATGCCAAGGCTACTCCCGTGGAACAGAAAGCCACTGGACACAGGATCAGGGTCACAGCAGCATGTCCCAGAGCCATGGGACCTCAGTCTTGGGCTGGCTCCTGTCTCCAGGAGCCCCAGGGCCACCAGCGTCCCCAGGACCAAGAATGAGGCCACCAGAACTGATCACACATGGGTGGAAGTCATCCTGTAGTGGCAGCACTTCTCTACAAGGGGACATCAAGAATAGGTTTGTGGGTGCAGAAGAGGATTCCAAAGACCAGATCCCTCTTTCATCCATGGATTTTGCCACCAAAAAACCCAGGAAAGAGCCCCAACTCTGGTCCACCTAAACCAAATGGTGGATTTCACCTCTTTTCCTCCAGCAAGTTACTCAGAGTGTTTCAATGTGGGGACAGAGAGCTGGGACAACAATCACTAAAAATTCACGACGTGTTGGGACATGGAATGGCGCTAAGCTGTGCTTCCACGTGCACGAGAGGGACCAAGAAGTTCTGAATGGATTCTCCCCAGCACGCTGGGGTTAGCTGCTTGGGACTTTGGCAGAGCTCTGGGATGCTGGGAATAAAGACATGGAGCACTTTTCCAAGGGGACAGAGAAAAAGAGACAGAGGGAGGCAGGGAAAGGAGGGGCCGGGGAGAAAATGGGAGAGAGAAAGGGAGAGAGAGAGTGCAGGGAGGAGGGGAAATGAAAGGATATTATTTTTTTTTGTATCTGTCATTTCCCTGCTATCTCCCATATGACTTCTTAATCCATCAGAATGCTGGGAAGATAATGTTTTGGGCGAAATAACATGAGAGAGAGGATAGACTCCCAAGGACCAATATCTTTATTGCTCGGAGGATAAACGGATTATGTCAGCCATTTTCTGTTGCTGACAGCTTTTCTTATTAACCGATTTTATTTTTTAATCTTCCAGGGAAGAAATATGGTTTTATGTCACAATAAAACGCCGGTCACATCTAATTCTGCCCTCAAACAAACAGATTTCTGAAAGCCTTGCAGAGAAATTTGAAATAACTTTAAAGAGGGGGTTTTTGGATAAAGTCTTTATCCAGAGGCTTGTTCAACCGCAGTGTAAAAGGTTTAGAGAGAGTGAGAGAGGGAGTGAGAGAGAGAGAGGGAGGGAGGGAGAGGGAGAGAAAAGTCCCTCACAGTTGTTTTTCCTGGTTGATCCCTATTAAAAGAAACTCTTCATTGTGGTGTACTCAAGGAAATACAGCTCAGACGAAAGAGTCACATGAATGTTAACAAATATGGCTATTTGTGTGGCTTACGCGCCGCGCCGGGCTTAGGGATGTTGTGCGTGACACTCAGAGAATGAGGGAAGCAATCATTAGCATCCCAGCAACCTGCTTAGCCGCCCGCTTTCAGACTCCCCCTTTTGATCTGACACTTTTTTTCCCTCAGTTTTGCTGGGATTACCGGGGAAGATGCTAATAAAGTATCAGCCCCGTTGTAGGCAGAGCGATAAGAAAGTCTGCTCTGGCGAAACTTGCCGCGTGCAAGGCAAGCAGCCTTTGGACTTGTTGCTGGGCTGGCTCCCCGTGCAGACCTGGAAATTGGGAGGGTTTCATTTTGTTCCCTTTTCCCCCTCCCTGAGCCCCCTAAAACCCCCTTCTGCAGGTGGATCCTGTATATTTCATGTGGGGATTTAGAGCAGGCTCCATGGAGCTGGTCACATCCCAGCTGCCCATGGACATTGCTTTTCTCCCTTGGCTAAGGGAAATGAGGAGAGCCCAGCCATGCCCATCCATCCCCCAGGGAGGGGTGGCTCCTCTGCCTTTCTCCCTTTGGTTTTGTTTTTAGGAAATACGTCTGCTACTTGGAAATACTGTCTTTCACGCAGCAAAGGTTTTAAGTCTTAATATAGATTGAAAAATGAACACCTTGGCTCTCAGCACCCTTTTCATGCCACACTGGGGACCCTAAAACACCAGGTATCATCCCAAGGAGCACAGGAATTAAATCTTAGTAGCATCTATTGGTGTTGCTCTCTTATTGGGTTTTGGAGTGTTTTTGACTGTAAATTCCTGCCATGCTGGGCCCTACACCAGTATGTCTTGGCAGGCTCTCCCCCTTCTAAAGAGCTTAGAGCTGAACAAAGACCAGAGGCTTTCAGAGCTTTAGTTGCACTGGTGACATGCTGGGACACCCAAAAAGAAATGCCCTGCCCTCTCTAGGAGGGGCTTTTCCAGCATGGGAGTGGGCTGTGTGAGGAATGCGCGGATAAGGGAATGTAAGGAAACACATCCCTGTGCATGGATGACCCATGGATGAGGGATGGTTTGCAGGTTCTCTGCTGCTCCTCAGGGTTCTGCTGGCAAAGCTTTACCTCATCCACATCCCAGATTTTCTCTGCCCAAAATATTGGGTGTTCCAAGCCAGAGTGATTTTGCTTGGATATGCCAGCACTGTTGAGGTGCAGAGCTCCATCCACCACATCCAGCGAGGTTCAAGACAAAACTGCCCCTGGTGGAGACCACAGAGCAGTAGGTGTGAAGCCAAAGCCATCTGCTCTGACCTGTAATCCTCTAAAGGCAGATGGAATATCCAAATCTGGGATTTCCTCTTGGAAGTGGATGCACAAATAATCTCCTCAGAAATTAGTGAAACACCAGCCTCATCCTCAAAGAGTGTTTCCTCAAAGGTTGATGAGGAAAAGGTGATGCAGTCTCTCCCCCACCTGGTTCATACCATGCTGGAATGGATGCCAGGAGCTGTCCCAGCCTTTGGGATGCTACCTAGCTCCCTGCTGTGGGAATGGGATCAGCCCTGTCTCAGGCAATAGCAATAGACCAGCGCTGCAAAGGGGTCACAGCAAACTCTATTTCTTACTAGGGATGACACTTTCTCTATTCACATCTTGGATTTTAGCGTGGATTGTCCTTAAGAGCAGCTGAAGTTTAACACGTACCTAAAAAGTAATTTTGGTTTCTTGTATCTTTTCCCCTGGCAGGGAATTCCCCAGGTGCAGAGCAGACAGAACTTTATTAGTATTCTTTTCCCCCCCACAGAATTCCAGAGTTGATGAGGCTGGAATGACCTCCAAGATCATTGAGTCCAACTTTTGTCCAATCTGGGCTTGTCACCAGCCCAGAGCACAGAGTGCCACCTCCAGGCATTCTATGGACACCTCCAGGGATGGGGACTCCATCATCCCCCCTGGGCAGCCCCTTCCAAGGCCTGACCACCCTTTCCATGAAGAAATTCCTCCTGATGTCCAACCTGAAGACCCTCTGGCACAGCTTGAGGCCATTTCCTCTTGTCCTGTCCCTGTTCCCTGGGAGCAGAGCCTGACCCTCACCTAGCTACAACCTGTCCTTGACAACGTGGTGGTGGATCCAGCAGGAAAGATGGGCAGATATTCTCCTGATGTCCCCCACCCTCATGGCCTCATGTGAGACAGCTCCAGTTTTTGTCAAAACAAAACCATATCCTGCTACAAAAATGCATTTTTATGGATAAAACCTGGTATTTACTGAAGAAAACTGCTTTCCCACATGAATAAAATTCATCTTCCTAAAAAAAAAAAGTTGGAGGGCAGTGTAAGAGAGTGAAAGAGTAAGGATTATTTGGTCCATTGTTTTCTGGGGTATAAAGAGAGGAGAAGGAAACCTGTGGGAGGAAGCATTTAAAGTTTCACTCACCATAAATGATCCCACCAAATATTTAGAAATTGTTCCCTGTGAGGGTGCTGAGGCCCTGGCACAGGGTGCCCAGAGCAGCTGTGGCTGCCCCATCCCTGGAAGTGTCCCAGGCCAGGCTGGACAGGGCTTGGAGAACCTGGGATAGTGGAAGGTGTCCCTGCCCATGGCAGAGGGTGGAATGTGGGGAACCAGAACCATTCTGGGGTTCCATGATTTTACGATCTCTTCTTCCCTCCAGAACTTGGCACATGATGGGATGGAACCTTTGGACCGGGTAGAACTCATAGTGGCACAGGGATAGAGACTATCAAAGTGAAATAAAATGAGTTTTTTGTGTTCCTGCACCAAGGTCAAAAGATCTTCTGATGACCTTGACCCCTGGTTGGGAATGTGCTGAGGCATTTGGTGCTGGGTTCCTGCAGTCCTGGTGGTGATCGCCATCCTTCCCTGGCCACACCGAGTCCCTCCACAAGCTGAAAGCATGAGCCAAACAGAGACCAAATAAAGCCACATTAATCCCAGCTCCATTAGAAACACAGAAAATAAATAAATGCTGTTTTCAAATGTGGAAAAAGAAAAAAAATCAATAGAGAAAGAAATATTATTTTTAATCTTCTAAGAGGTTTTTACAAACAACAGGGAGGGGAAAAATTGAAAGGCATGAAAAAAGACTTGCCAATGTCCTTTTAACCTTTATTTATTATCACTCAGTCCACATCAGCCCCTGACTGCAAGATAATTTGGAATTTCATTTTAATTTCAATGTATCACATAATTCAACACAGCTTTTCACTTTTTTTAGGGTTTTCTTTTTTTTGTAGTGGAAACTTTAAAAATCTCTCTATAGGAAATGCATCTTAAAAAAAAAAAGCACCCCACAACATAACCCTTCTGCAGCAGTTACTTCATTTATAACATGAAAAGGGTTTGTGCTAAAATATGATAAAAATAAAATCAACAAACTTCAAAAAAGGAATATTCCTTAATAACATGCTTTAGCTTGAAGGGTGCCTGCTCCTCTGCATTTCTTTGCCTTTGTCTGCTGCTCGCATTAGAGTGGAGTTATTTTGAGCCCGGCTTTTCGGAAGCCTTGTACTGAGCCTTGTTGGGATGTGTTCAATGGCTGGGTCTGGCTGTGCTGGGGGAGCTCAGGAGGAGCCTGGGACAGGCTGGGAGAGGAAGGATTGGTGTCACCAACAAGGAACAAGCAGAGACAGCCTGGCACTCCCCATGGGCAGTGTGCTCCAGAACGCTCTGCTTCCTCCTGTGAGATCCCCCATGGGAGATGCATCTGCTCTCCCAGCTCCAGGCCTTGTGTTGTCCTCAGTGTCCCTTGTCCAGGATGACAGTGAGCTCTGTCCTTCTCTCCCAGTGCCTCCCATCAACAGCAAACAGGCTGCAGGTTCCCTGGATGCTGCTCCTGTTAGAGTCATGGAATATCTTGAGCTGGAAGAAATCCATGAGGATCATCCAGTCCAACTCCTGCACAGACACCCCAACAATCCCACCCTAGGCATCCCTGGGAGCATTGTCCAAATGCTGCTGGAGCTCTGGCAGCCTTGGGGCTGTGCCCATTCCCTGGGGAGCTGTTCCAGTTCCCAGCACCCTCTGAGGGAAGAACCTTTCCCCAATATCCCACCCTGACACAGGTCCAGCTGTTTCCTTGGGACACGTCCCTGGTCACAGAGAGCAGAGACTGGAGCTGCCCCTCATGAGGAGCTGCAGATCAGGGTGAGGTCTGACCTCCATCTCCTCTCCTCCAGCTGAACAAGCCAAATGGGCTCATCCACTCCTCATATGGCTGCCCCTGGAGACCCTCTACTATCTTCATGTCCCTCCTTTGGATGCTCTCCAACAGCTTTAGGTTCTTCTGATATTGTGGCACCAAAATCTGCCCCAGCCCAGAGCAGAGGGGGACAGTCCCCTGCCTGGCCTGGCTGGCAATTCCTGATGCCCCCCAGAACAGGGATGTCCCTGTTGGCACCAGGACACTCCAGATCCAGCTGGCCATGGAGCAGGACCCTCAGGTCCCTTCCCACAGCTGCTCTCCAGCCTCTCCTTCCCCACTCTGTATTTCCAGGGTAACCTAGTCCCAGGAGCAGGACCCAGCACTTTTCTCTGTTCAGCTTAATTCAGTTGGTGCCTGCCCAGCTCTCTCATTGCCCAGGTCTCTCTGCATGACCTCTCTGCTTTCCAGGGTGTCAACAGCTCCTCCTGGTTCAGAACTAGAGGCGAATATCCTCAGCATATCCCTTAGATACCACTGCCTCCGCCTGGCTTCAAGATCAGGGCTCAGGACAGCCAGGAGAGCATTCAGTGATTGTCTGCATCCATATTTCAACCCATACTAAAAAAAAAACTCAAAAGAGGAGCTTGAGATGAGGTGGGAGAGAAGAAGTTTCTTGATACAAATGGTCCCGTTAATGGATGTCTCAGCCTTGGGCTCATTTGTTGTCCTGGAGCTCCTTCAATTGCATAATTTTTCTTGCAAATTGTGACTAATTTGCAAAAGAACTTCCTTGGGCTCGTTCTCTTTTTACTATTTTCTTATTTTCTTTAAAAATTCCAGAGCAATAATTTACTTAATAGGACCTGATGCAGATGGTGCATTTTGTCTGGGATGTTGGCACTGGCTGTGGGCAGGAGGAATCTCATATTTTCACGTCAGTTCCCCTCCTGAGCCTTGTTTATCAGGGGGCTCCTGAAGTGACAGGCACAATAGGGCTGTTTGTACTCCAAATTATCGGCAGGGAAGGTGGCAGAGACCTGGCAATGAGCAGAGAGACAATAAATTCCCTTCCAAAGAAAGCTCCACCCCAGCCCTCACAGCTGCCCCCAGCAGCGCTATGAAAGGTGATGGTTTTTCAGTGCAACCTGGAAAAAGGCAGGAATTAAAATGCTGTTTGACAGCACTGTCATGGATGCCTTCCTGCAGGAACCACACTATGCCACCCAGGAAGTGTCACTGAGTGATGACAAGATTGAGCGATGTTATTTGTGATATTCCAGCTGGGGAGGAGAAACCCAGGCTGGACCTGCTTTAAAGCATGGATTGAGTGGAGCAAACAAGTGTGGTGGGAGTGAAAAACCCACAGACCTGTGTTCCACTCTGCATAAAGCCCAACAGGGGCTCTGTTCCTGCCCTGACATTCCAGTGTGACTCCTATTCCTGCTCACCTCTCCGTGCTTCTCTCGTGGCTGTGCAAGGAGCAGCAGGAACTCTGGCTTGGAGCTGCTGCTTGGCCAGGCTCTGAGCTCCAAGGACTCAGAGAAACATTTGGGTTGGAAAAGCCCTTTGAGATCATCCACAGTCAGAATCAAGGCTACATTTTGGGGCATCATTTGCCTCTGCCCATGACTGGCCCAAAGGGGAGACCTGGACACCAACAGCAGGTTTGTCATCAGTGGAGGGGGACAGAGCCTTACCCAACCTGGGTGATCTACCCAAAAGTCTCTGTGATGCTCAGGCTCACACACAAGAGCTGATCTCCTAAATGCAAAGGGTGGGGAGGTGCAAGGGGGCTATAAAATCTCCTGACCCTGTGGGGTCTCCAGCTCCCCACTGGGGAAAATGAAAAACGGGAAATGGAAAATGAAAAATGGTGAAACCGTCTCTACCGCAGAAGAGAATGTTCTGGGTCCAGACCCTGGGTCAAGTAAAATAATTCTGCCAAAAAACAAAATACTGCCCTTGACTCTCTAATAAGTGGAGATTGGCTTCATCTCTCTTCTCTAATGCATATTCACTTGTTTACCAGTATCGAAATATTCCTGGGAAAACAGGCCTGGAAAGTATTTAACATAAAGAGATGCTAAAAAGCCCAACATGGCTCTGAAGGACAACCTTTCCCAAGCCCCATCACTGGCATGTCCCAGCCAGTCCCATTTCTGCCCAACTCCAAGCCTGTGTCACATCTAAATCAAGAGGAATGCAATAAGATTTGGATGAAAATGCCGATTTCTGAGACAGAAGTGCAGCTTTTGGAATCAGCAGAATTATCCATGAGCAAATCCCCTTTTTATTGCATCAGAAACCTGTGGGAAAATGAATAGTTTTGTAGGGATAAAATGAAATAATTGTGTTCAGATCACAGTGTTCAGATCTCCGTGGTGCCTCTGATGAGAGAGACAATGAAGATCTGCAAAAGCTGAACATTTTTTTTTTCATTTTCTCTGGATTTTTTTTTTGTTGTCAAGGCAAAAGTTTTTGTTAGCAAGGTCTGTGAAATGAAGAAGAATCCTTTGAGCTCAGGATCTGTTACACTTTGGAGTGCTCAACCTGCCCCAGCCCCGGCAGAGATGGTGATTTCATGCAATTATTATCCCCCACGCCACACAAGCACGAGAGCCCAGTCTGGGAGCAGAACAGCAAACTCATCATGCCCTATTTAGCAAAATGTTCAGTGCCAACGTGAAATTCTGACCCTCACATTTTATTAAAAGGATTATATCTTAAAGCAAACTATTTCAGTCCTTCACTAGCTTCTCCCTGGGAAAACTTTCAAGACAATTTTCAGGACCGTGGCAGGATCAAGATGAAACAGTTCTGCCTTTCCATCTTATTTCTTCCAGCTCAGATCCGTCCCTTCCTCTGGTGTGTCCTACCTCGTGGTGTAAGCCTCGATTTGCAGAGGAAGCATCCTTTCCAATCTTGCTTTTAAATGATTGTGGGAATTTAAATGGCTTTGGGGACAGTTCTGCAGGGGAGATGGACTCAAACATGGAGCTGGGAGGTGGAAGGTGCTCCCAGCAGGGCACCTGCACAGCTTGGGGAGCCAGAAAAAACCTCTTCAAGGCCAGTGGTGCTAGGAAGGCAATTTTACCCCATTTTGGGTTTGTATCCATTCTGGTGAATCATAAAAATATACTGTTCCCATTGTATAGGATTGCATATGGATGTAGCAGGGAAGGGCGGGGGGGCCCCATGTTGGGGTAGATTTGATAGAACAGCTTTGTGTCAAATGAATAGGTAGGTTTATTATAGACTTCCCTTGCTCCAAGCTTCAGATGAGAGAAATCCTATAATCCCGCCCTGCTTTAATACTGGATTAATGTGGATTTGTTAATAAAATGCTAGTGAAATCGAGAATAATTTGTAATTAACTCAAACTTCTACTCCCCGCATCATTTTGAATATTTTTTAATAGAGATGAGGGACAGTTTCTGTGGCTGCATGCACTCCAGCTGAGCAGGGTGAGTGGGAATCCTGCTGGAAAAACCCAGAAACCACTGCACCAACTGGAGTTCATGGCAGAGGAAAATACACAGACAATGCAGCACACCAGCCACAGCTCTGCTGATCTCGGGAACCAAATTCTGTCAGCAAGGGCTGCTCACATCCGAGGTGTTAACACTTGTGGGGGTAAAATCCAAACCATTAACCCCAAAACAAGGAGTGCACAAGTGTAACAACAAACGAGTGCCACACGAACAGTGCAGGAATTACTGAGCAGGTGTGGCAGATGGAGAAATGCAGCATTAACCCAGTGGTGCCCCCTCAAAGCATGGAAAGACCTTGCTCTGTGAAGGTGGATTTCAGACAAGATCCTTTCCTGATCTAAAATCAGAAATTGAGGATTTGTCCCAAAAGCTGGAGTGGAAGGCCATCCATCTCCAAATCCTGCCTCTTGCAATGGTTCAAAAATGAACTAAAATGATTCATTTGTTCAAAGATGACCATGTCATGAGGTAGGGGAGAGGTAGTAGAGTGAGACATGGAAAGGGGTATTTAACCCTGGGTAATATGGAAACTTCCCAATCATTGACCCTCTTCTTGCATCAGGCTCACTTACAGTTGGGTCAGTGCTGAAAAACCCCATGAGAGCAGCATCTGTCCTTCACCATCCTCAGCTCTGGGGACAGCCAGCTGCCAGCAGTGGACAACAAAAATAAAGAGCACTTTTATCCTCTAGATGAAGTCTTTTAAAGGACCCCTAACCTATAGTTAAAACTTGGTGTTCAAGGGAGGATTTGTTTCATCCTGGGCTCTGTCTCTGCTTCTTCACTGGCATTTTTTTTTTCAATCTGGACACATTTACAGCCCAGCAGGAATGTTTTAAGGGGGATGATGCGCAGTGCAAAGCTCAGCAATACCCAGCAGCCCCTTCCTCACTCAGTTTATAAACTCCTGGCCAGCTGCCCTGACACTCTGGGCACTGCCTCATTTCAATTATGTCTTTAACCTGTTCCAGCTGCTATTCGAGCAAGTTTGCTCCTCTTTTAGGGGAGAGTCCATTGAACTTGATGTACCTTTCTTTAAGGTCTGTATTTCAGTGGTGAGCCTGCTGTGACATTCCTTGATGGTGTCCTAAACTGCCTGGGGCATGAATTGGTAAGGAAATACCAACCAGTCCTAAAAGACTGTGTGTGCTCCAGCTTGTGCACAGGGCCTGGCAGAGATCCTTCTGCCCCAGGTTTTGCTGCAAAATTCCCCTGGGGATCCCAGAGGACATTGTTAGATGCCACACAGGTCTGTACAGCTGCCTCCATCATTCCAAGGCCTTTAACTAATTCCCTGCCATTAATTGGTGACATCAAAACCTGAATTTTTTACTACACAGGAACAAGATGCCTTGAGAAACTGCACCCCGTGTTCAGACCTGCATACACCCATCAACTATTCAGAAAGGTCAAAAAGTCCTCGACTTTTTAATTCTGGACCTTGGCAGGACCTGAAGTGGATAGAAACCATTCTGTCAAGTACTGTAGAGCTCTCTCCTCCTCAGGGAACTTGAGAACAAACCACTTGGCACCCAGCTGATCTCTGCTTTCATTTTTGTCCCTGGCAACTCATTGTGCCTTGAGGTTAAATGAGGTATTTGTGTCTCTCGAGTCCATCTGCAGTCTCATCATTTAATTTGGACCATTCTTCCATGCACCTTTGTTGTCTGCATTCTTCATACTTTTGTTATGTGCTGGGTTGGGGTTTTATTCCCTTTTCCCTTCTGGCCCATGGATGGAAGTCTTTGTTTAGAACTACAGTTTGAAAGATTTGGAGTTTGGACAGTATCGTGAGTGTCAGAAGTGCTTCCTCTTGAAAAGAGAGACTTTGTATAGAGAGACCTCAATAACCTTTTATTAGACCAACAGCTGGAAGAAAAGGACAAGTGTTGAGGAGTATGAGCCCCTTTGTACCTCTCCAAAATCCTCATTCTCTTTAGAACGCCTTGCTTGAAACAGCATTTACACAAAGCCCCCTCACTCTGCTGAGAGACAATTTCATAAAATCACAGAGTTATTTCGTTTGGAGGAGCTCTCAAAGATCATTGAGTCAATCCATTCTCACAGCACTGCAAAGCCCAGGACAAACCCTTGTCCCCAAGTGCCACATCCACCTGGCTTTTGAATCCCTGCAGGGATGGCGATTCCACTACTGCCCTGTGCAGCTGTGCCAGAGCTGGAGAGTGCTTTTGGGGAAGAAATTTTTCCTTATATCCAACCTGAACCTCCCCTGGCACAGCTTGAGGCTGTTTCCCCTTGTCCTGTCCTTTGTTCCCTGAGAGCAGAGCCTGACCCCCACCTTGGTAGAACTGGGTCCCCAGGGAAATGGTGGAGTCACCATCCCTGGAAATGTTCACAAAATGAGATGTGGCACTTCAAGATATGATTTAAAGGTGGGATTCAGTTGAGGGTTGGGCTTGATCATCTTGGAGGTCTTTTCCCACCTTAAAGATTTTGTGATCCTGTTCCTGACACATTCCTTCTTAATCCAAAGGTTGCTCCATCCACTACCAGAAAGACAACATTTCTTTAAGACACTCTCAACAATATTCCCCACTCCAGTCTCTTGGAAAGTGCACTCCAGCCTGATGTTGCTTGTTTTCCTGTTTGCCAAGCACATCTGATTCCTGTGTGGATCTGAAGGAAAACCAGCGCAGGCTGAGTTCACAAAAGCTCTGCAAACCAGAAAAAAAGGCAAATTATTTTCTATATCTCTATCATGGCTTCTCTTATTCCTGTCAGCTCTAAATTATGTGGCCATGATCTTTCTAATCTCTCTTTGCATGGGCGTCTTTCCTTGCCCTTAATCATTTCCTTTGCCCTCCCCTAGACCTTTCCCGTGTCTGCATTCCGAGGCAGGGAGGTCGGAGTGGGGAACATTATTCTGAGTGAACGTGTATCATACAGTTCTGTAATTCCATTATTCCATTACGGCGTTTTCAGTATTATTCCCTCTTTTTGAATGCAGCTTGGCATTTTTTCCTTGGTTTTCTGGATCGCCAAAGCATTTCGAGGTTGCGCTGAGCTCTTGGCAAAGGCAACCGGGATTTGTAAAAATAATGTGCAATTTTTGTAGTTTTGGGGTTTACTTTATGTATTTTTTCATGAAGAATCTCTACTTGGGGCCAAATTTCCAAAAAATGAATTCTCAGTACTAAAATGGGTGGGTCCCTTCCCAATGGCTCTTGTTGAGGTCTCTGCCATGGGATGGGAGAAGTTCAGACACTTTGCAGATTTCCTTCTGTCACTCTGAAAGACTTGGTCTGCTTTAAGATTTTCTGAGGGAATCTAAAGTTGGAGCCACCCTACTTTTTTGGCATTCCTTTGATTGCCTGGGGCAAAGCAATTTGGAGGAGGTTCCTATGGGTGATGGCACAGGCAGGTGAGAAGACAAACGACATTGAAAATCACTATTCTAAACCCAAAATTCTCTCCTGTAATTATTGTCAGCATAAACTGAGTCATTCCCATTTTACGGCAGCCCGAGGAAAAACTCTTTCCTGAAGGATGGGTGTAGGGAAGGAGTCATGTAACCAGTGAGAGGTTTGCTTTGTTTAACTGCAAAACTTTGTTAGGCTGTCTTTTCTTCTCCAGGATAGGAGGGGAAAAAATTCAGCTGGCATCTTCAGCTTCTCTTCCCTATTATGTGCTGAGAATAAAAGAGCTGGGGCTGGATGTGAGAGGGAGCTCAGGGAAAAGAAAATCTGAGCTTCCAAGAACTCCAGGAAGCCCTCTGCCCTCCCATCCATACAACCAGTGGCTCTGAGGAGGCACTGGACATTTCAAGAGGGTCTCAGTGAGGTTTTAATGTCCTTAAGTGCAAGGAAAGACAGGGATCATGGAACCACTGAATCACTAAGGTTGGAAAAGACCTCCCAGATCATGGAATCCAACCTGTGCCTGATCCCCAGCTTGTCACCTAGATCAGAGCATGGAGTGCCATGTTTAATTGTTTCTTGAACACTTCTGGTGATGGAGACTCTACCATCTCCCTGGGCCTGTTTCAATTGCCTGGCCACCCTTTCCATGAAGAATTTCTTCCTGCTGCCCAACCTGAACCTCCCCTGGTGCAGCTTGAGGCCGTTCCTTCTTCTCCTCCTGACAAATGATACTCAACGCCTTCATGGCTCAAACTCAAGGGCCAGCTTTTCAGGCACATGTGAGAGTTTTTGTTTGCTCAGGTCCAGGATTCATCAAGAGTTTGGAGTTCTTATGACCTTAATTTTGTTGCAGTGCAGAATACAGGCACCTACAGCAGGGCTTTGGGTAGCTGCAAGAAAACCAAATCCAAATCTCTTCAGCATGAAAGATGCCTTGTGGTTTGTGGTGAGGAGCTGATCAGATCTCCTGCTCCAGCCTCCATGAGAGAGGATTCCCAGTGCTGGCTGTGGAGGTTCAGGGACACAAGTCAAATCTCACAAGAACACTGAGAACAGTAAAATTGCCATGGAAGAAATGCACTCCTGGGATCTCAACATCTCTGAGCTGAAAAGCTAAAGAACTTGAAGGTGCTGGTGTGCAGAACAGATCTGGTTTGGTGACATGGGCAGGAGGGCACCCCAGTGGAACTGGCTGCCTCCTTCCAGGTCCTGCCCAGGCTGTTGGAGAGCGTTTTGTTCATCCCAAGTCCTGCTGCTTCAAAGGCTGAGCCTCTGAACAGGCAATGACTTTGTCTCCTGGGTCTAATGATCAAGAGACTCAACATTCAATTAGGCAGAGCTCCCAGGAGTGTCTGACCAGTCTGCAATGCTATAGGAGGAGTCCTTAGGACCTTAGATCAGACCATCAGCACGACCAATTAATGCTAACGCTACTGGCCTTGTTAATTGTGATGGAGCTCCCCAAGGGGACCAGGACTAAATGAGCAATACATATCAAAGAGGAACTGAAAAGCCATTATGTATTATTGTGTCTTTGTTGATTTGAGGAGGATGTGATGAACTAGGTACTAATTACATTAAAAAACACTGTATTCTAAACCAATCTCTCCTCTAATTAATGTCAACATAAACTGAGTCATTCCCATTTTATAGCAGAGGAAGCCTTTCAGTTACCGCGGGTAACACACGCAGGGCAGCTCCGGGATGAGCACTGTTGACATGTTTTGGCCAGGGAGATGGAAATTTCCAGTCCCAAGGCTCTGAACAGTGGTGCAGGTGAGATCAGGGTGCCTCAGCAGCATTCCATGGAGTCCCACGTCATCCCACACTGTCCCTGTGCCCGCAGACGCTCCCGTGTACGCCCGTCGCACAAAGCAATTTTTCCTCGGCACCAGGAATGTTCCCCTTTCCACTTAAATGGCTTTTTTTTTTTTTTTCTCTGATTCATTTTTACTTTATTTTATTTTATTTTTTTATTTATTTCCCTTCTGTATCCTTTTCAATCTGGAAAGTGACTTGGCCTCTCTTCCCCCCATCTATTTTCCTCCTGCCACTATTCAGTTTAGGCATGAAACACAGAACTAGATTGAAAGCATTCAATGGCCATTCAATCGGAGAAGAAAAGAGCCCCTCAGAGCTTTATTAGATATGAAGATCCACAATAAAAATCAATTTCTGCCTCTTTATGCAGTTTAAATGACAAAGCACCCACCCATTCTGCAGCCTTTGTGCCCAGGAAATGTAATTCAGTGCCGGAGCCGGGCCCAGAACAGCCCGGACTCGCTGACCTGCGCCGGCAGATTCCGATATGATACAGCCCTTCCAGATAATGACAGCCACTTCATCTCCCCGCAGGAAAGAGAAACTTATCTGATATCTTGGAGGGTTAAAAGGCTATGTGGGCAGCATTTTTAATAGCACTCTAAATCAGCATCTTAAAAATACCTCTGCTTTTTTTCCCGGCACCCTGTTCCCCACTCTTCCCCACTCATTCCTTGGGAACTCCAGCTGAGATCTTTGGGAAGAGTCCTTCCTGGATGCCTGGCTGGAAGTGAGCACATTAAAGTGCAAACTTGACTGCCAACATTCCCTCCATTGACAGTGACATGCAGGAATTTGATTAGGGAGCATCTGTGGCTCCTGGGATGAGTGAGGGCTGTGCAGTGCTGCGGGGCAGAGCCCTCAGATCCCACAGCTGAGCTGTTCTGGGCAGGGAATGAGCAGCATCTGGGCTATCGAGCTGTGTTGGGAGGGAGTTGGGTTGGAAATCAGGGAAAGGTTCTTCCCTCAGAGGGTGCTGGGGCACTGAACAGGCTCCCAAGGGAATGGGCACTGTCCCAAGGCTGGCAGAGCTCCAGGAGAGTTTGGATAATGCTCCCAGGCACAGGGTGAGATTGTTGGGGTGTCTGCAGTTTGATCCTTGTGTGCACCTTCCAACTTGGGATACTCCACAATCCCATCGTCATCTCCATGGTTTTCCTTAAATCACTATTGCAATAGTTTTTCCCTGTGGCAAAGTCTACTTTTTGTTTGAATTCCTGTAAAACCTTGGCCTAAGTTGTGTCTAAGAGCAATGAGTTCTTTGGAAAAAAAAAGGAATCCTGTGTGCAAATACTTTTTGAATTATTTTTGAGCATTTTTCCCCCATATATTCTGGAAAAAGTTCAGCAGAACTGTTGAATCAAACTTCTCTCTTGTCTGTATTCTATGGGATGGAATATATTTGATGTATGTTCCATACCAAACATATATACTCTATGTACCACATAAATTAATACAGTTTTTATGTTCTATGCCGTATATATAATAACTGTAGTATCAATTTACTTACACAGAATTTTTATACCCACAATCCTGTTGACTCCAACACCCACAGGCTTTGAAAGCCACACTAATTTTATCAAAAATTAAAGTAGGGGATGAAAACACAGAAGAAAAATGAAGTTATGACAATCCCATAAGGTCCTGCTTGTTCGCTTGAAGAAAGAAACCCTTCCACTCTATGTCCCAACCCCCTTTTTTTTCCATGTTTTAAGAATTCCCATGTAGATAACACCACTGAGTGATGTCACAGTGGAAACCAAAAGCTTTGATCTGTCTCAGATGAGTCTGAATCCTTCAGTGATTGACTTCAAAACTTTGCTTTTGTTTGTTTGTTTGGAGGAGGAGTTCTGGATGCCGGAGTGAATCCGTGTCCTCCATCGCTCACGTCTTTCAGCATCTCTGGCCAAAACTCCTCCCTGTGTAGCACAGAGTATTTGGAGTGAATTGTAATTCTGGCTATTCCCCCTTGGCCTTGTGGCAGCTTTATCTTAATGAAGATGTGCTGTGTGCCTTTTCCAAAGCTGCTGGGCTGCCCCGGGACAACAGTTTAAAGGAGGAGGAATGAGTTCAGTGGAATCTGTGTTTTTCACAGCTATAATTTTATTTTTAAAGTGTTTCGATGTGTTTACAAAAATAACTCAGAGACTTTCTCTCCCTGGAAGTGCATCTGTGTGTGTCCCCCTGGGAAGCACTGCCTTTCCAGCTGGTGGAAACCTGCTGGGAACCATTGCTTGGTCCTGTGTCTCGAGCACCCAGAGCCTGTGACCACTGAGGAAATGTTTTGTGAGAAAGGTAAGGCTGTGTCCCCAAAAGCAGATCCCTCGGATAGACTGGGACACAAACCATCCATGTGAGACAAATGCAATTTCTGGATAAAGGCTGGGGGTTTCCCAGAGGCTGGCGGGCAGTTCCCCAGCTCAGCATGGAGAGGCATCACCAATCCTGATGGCAGTACATCCCTTTCCTTTGCAGGATGTCCTGAGACCTTTTCAGGTCCCTCCAACAAAAGGCCTGCATGTCTTGATGTGAAGTGGCTCATCCCAACCAGGTGAATTACTGTGGAATTGGCTCTGCTGGGTGTACAGTCCTTGTCTACCCAGGATGTCAATAAGCTGGGCATTGACATCTCCTGCACACAACATGGAAGCGGAGAGACATGTTATTAAGGGTTTTCCATTTAGAGGAGGACCTGGAAATCCCAGGGCTGTGATCCCAAGTCATTTAGTGATTCTTATTTCTGCAGATGTTATCTCCTGGAGCTCTCCCTGCAGCACTCGGCAACCCAAAGCATCCGTGCTGAGAAATTGTGAAATAAGGAAATAAGGAGGACAAAACCACTGCTGATTCCAGAACTGGGGAAACTCCCAATTCTCCCAGTTAAGTGTGGGAAAACTCCCAATTCTCCTTGTTAGGGAAAGACAGGCTCCTCATGAACCATGGCTGGCTAAGGGATACAGATACAAGTCCCACACGTGGGGCAGAAAGAGCTTGGCCTAGTTTCTCCCAAAAAAGGGAAACTGAGGAAATATTCAGGAAATATATTGGGGCATTAGAAGTGAGGGAGAGGAAAGGTTTGCTTGCAGCAAAGGGCAGTGCTGGCAACCAAGCGAGCTAAAACAGCCATGAGTAAATCAAGATAGGAAATCAGGGACCATGAGAAGATCCCCACTCTGGAAAAGCCTCCTAAAAAGACTGGAAACTTATGGAAGGGGAAAAAGTGATGGAAATAGAGATTATAAAAGGGATATAATGAAGAGATGCCAACTTAGTGGATGGAAAGGGTTCCTTTCAACCCCATATTCCTGTATCACAAATGCCAAGTAAATTAGAATAAAACAAGACTCTTTTTTGCATATATATATATATAAAATAGTAATTATATTATAGTATAGTATAGTATTAAATATTATTAAATATTGTTAAATATTATTAAATATTATTAAATATTATTAAATATTATATGTGTGTATACATATATATACATATTATATACATGTATACATTTAATACATTTTTATATGTATATTTATATTTATATAATGTACACTTAGAGTGTTCCTGCAGATGGATTATCATCAGTATAATCAAGGTCAAAGTCATCACACACTCCCACCCCTGGAATGTTACGGTGACAGAAAGCTGGCAGCGAGGTTGAATATGGTCCCATTTTTTTTTTTTCAGCAGACTTTTCACATATTTATCATCTGTCACCAGTTCAAAACCTGCTGGGAGCCCATGGCAATAGACAAAAACAGACCTGTGGGTAAATGGTGTGGTTGGGAACTATTATGGGTGCAGATACAGCTGAATTTGGCAGAGCCAGGGTTCTGGTGCAGCAATGGAAATATTTTCCAGTCACAGCTTGCTCACAAAAGCCATGGGACTGCAAGGAAAGGCTGGGAGCAGTTTGCCTGCTCTCCTCCATGGGTTGAGCAGCCTGTAAACTCTCCTTGCTGCTGTCAAAGAGAGAATCCCAGAGCCATGTCTCAGTATTCCCAACCTGTGGAGTCATGGGCAAGGCTGGATGCCAGGAGTGGCAGGTACCAGGGAATAGATCTGCCTAAAACCAACACAGCTTTGCAGGCAGAAGAACACCACAACACATCCAAAGAGGTGAAGCTGCCTGGGGCATTGGCACATAAATTAATGTCAAAACTGGGGGATAATAAGGAAAATAACACAGGATGGCAACTACCTACACATGGCATCAAGCAAAGGGCCAGACACAGTGAGAATAAATTCATCAGGCTCCTAAAAGAGTAAGGACACTGTGGCAGAGGCTTGGAAGTAAGGGAATATTCACTTGATGAAGAAGAGGGCAAGCTGCTTCACCTCCTTGACCCTCAAGTCACCAAGTGCTAATAAGTCACAGTGCAAAGCTGACAGCAGCAGTGAAGCTGCAGTTTATTGACAGTGTCATTAACAGCTCACAAGTGTTTGGTCTGGGGGTCACTGGCTGACCCTGTGCTTAGACACATGATCCAGTGACTGTCAGGAACATCCCAGCGTCCAGGTGACTTCTTCTCTCTGTGAAAAGGGACAGGACCCCAGAGTACAGCTGGAGCTCCTTCAGGGGGGTTTAGCTTGGATATCAGGAAAAGGTTCTTCCCTGCAGGATGCTGGGCACTGCCCAGGCTCCCCAGGGAATGGGCACAACCCCAAGGCTGCCAGAGCTCCAGGAGAGTTTGAACAATACTCTCAGGGATGCACAGGCTGGGATTGTTGGGGTCTCGTCCGGGGCCAGGTTGGACTGGGTGATCCTTGGATCTCTTCCAGCTGGGATATTCTGTGCTCCTGTGATCCTCCATCTGTGTGCTCCTGCATTTATCTCATAATGTACATGTCTGATCTCCAGGAGAAGCAGGATTACTGGTACTCATAACCAGAGAGATCTGGACAAATCCCTTCTGCTTTTTGTGTGAGACCAACCCCTCCAAGTATAAGAACAAATAGCGCAGAGTGATGGTGGCACTTCCAAAGTTGTTTCAGATCCAGCCACACGTTACTGAGCAAAAGTGGAAGCACAGCAGGGTGCTCACCTGATGAAGGGCAGATCTTTTTCCCAGTGCTAGCCTCGAGGCTTTGTTTGCTGAAGAGGCCATGCTGGAAGGCAGCCAGGTCTGGTTCAACCAAACCCACTGTTCAGAAATACCCTGACAAAATTCTCCTTCCTTCTCTTGCTGCCTCATGTCCCAGGAGCTCCCTTGTCTCTGCTTGGCTCCTGGTCCTACTCTTCCTCCCAAACCCTCCAGGCTTGAGCCCAGAAATCCCATCCATCATATGGCAGGCTCAAGCCATGCTGGCTCCGTGCCCCTGGCCCCATCCCAGGCCCAGTCATCTGGCAGAGAATCCCAGCAGACAACGATGACTCAGCCTTAAATAAACCAGAAAAAGGCAGAGGTAGTGAGTGACAGAGCAACAGGAATGACAGGGAAACATCAGGATAGACTCCAAGTCCCAGAGGGGGGTCCTAAGGAACATCAGGTTTATGACTTGAGCTGCATGTGGTGTTTTTGCAGGAAGCAGAAGTGCTGGATGGTTCTTTAGGAGCATGGAAGGAGCTGCAGAAAATCTTAGGGCACATGGAAAATCAGAGAATCATGGAATGATCTGGGTCGAAAGGTACATTAAAATCATGCAGTCCCAGCCCTGCCATGGGCAGGGACTCCTTCCAATGTCCCAGGTTGCTCCAAGCCCTGCCCAACCTGGCCTTGGACATTTCCAGGGATGAGACAGCCACAGCTTCTCTGGGCAACCTGTGCCAAGGTCTCAGCATCCTCACAGGGAGGAATTCCTTCCCAATATCCCATCTAACCCAGCCCTGTGGCAGTGGGAAGCCATTCCTCCTTGGCCTGGCACTCCAGGCCCTCTCTCTCCATGTTTCCTGTTGACTCCTTTAGGCCATAATTATGTCAATCAGAAGCCTTCTCTCCTCCAGGCTGAACACTCCCAGCTGTGCCAGCCTTTCCTCCCAGCAGAGCTGCTCCATCCCTCTGCTCACCCTGGTGCCTCCTCTGGGCTCTCTCCAGCAGCTCCAGCTCCTTCCTGTGCTGGGCCCCAGGGCTGGGGCAGCTCTGCAGGTGGGGTCTCACCTGAGCAGGGCAGAGGGGCACAATCCCAATCCCTTTCCTGCTGCCCACCCTGGGATCAGCCCAGCACAGGGGCGTCCTGGCATGGGGCATGGCCAGCCCTCACCACCTGCAGCCCCAAGTCCTTCTCCAGGGCTGCTCTTCATCAATCCAGTGTGACCTTCTCACATCATTTCCTTCAGCTTGTTTATCAAAGATTGCAGTTTTCCCTCGGCTTTTGGAGCTCATCCTTAGCCGGGCAGGTATTTTTGTGCAGATGTTTCAAAGAATATTAGATTAAAATGAGCAGGATGCTTGTGCTATTGTGCTGGAAATTGGTTGAGCCTGGTCCTCATCTGGTGTCCTTGCTGTGCAGTCCAGGAGCAGGTCAAGAGCTGGCCCATCATTACTGGTGACGTCTATTGCAGATCCTGATCCCAAAACACAATGGAGTAGTCTTTGTCATTTTTTTTTCAATGTGAGCAGTGCCTGAGATTTGAGAAAATTTATAAAAACAACTGCTGGAACAAATCTATTCTTCTTCCTGGGGTTTTACCTCTAACATGGATGGGTCTAAAAATGATAAGAATTGTTTGATAAAAATGAAAAGGAACAAGAAAGAAGCAATGAATCAGTTTCAAACAGGAATATCTGCCTGTCTAGAACAAATTTAAAGATTAATGGATCTTAGGAGCAGATCTCCCGGCAGGCTGGCTGCAGAGATGGGGAACCCAAAACATATACAAAGGGATTAAAGCAAATGCAGAGAAAATGCTGTTGACTTAATTATTCTCAAATGGAAAAAGCCCTTTGAACTGGGCAAGAGCAGAATTTGGCTGGCTGAGGTGTGTGAAGGGAGCAGCACCTCACATTGTTTGTCCACCCATCTCCCAGTCAAGATCTTTCTGACCTTTCCTGATTCCATGGGTCCAAACCCAACAACCCATTGGGGTTTTATTTTGTTGTGCTGGTTTGAGCTGGGGTAGAGCTAATTTCCTTCAGAGTAGCTGGGATGGGGCTGTGTTTGTCATGCTCAGTGTGGAAAGCTGGGGGCAAAAGCAGGAAGGGAGGGCATTGGGAGTGATGAGTTTGTTGGTGGTTAATGTTGGCCAAAATGCCTTTTTCTTACAGAAAGCTGTGAGTCACGTTCTGCTTTCCCAAGAGCCACACCAGGCATCTTCTTAACGTGGTCTGTGTTTGAAGCAAACCAGTAGGAAGAGGGTGAATTCAGGTAAATTATGCTGGTTTTGGGTCATTTATGGTGTTTATGCATGTGCACAGCTCCTGAGGCTGCTCCAATGGGATTTCTGGGTCCAGGTTTTACCCAGAGCCCATGGGGTGTAGGATCAGGAAAGAGGGAAGGCTGGTGAGCAAGGCAGAGCTGCCCAAACCTGGCTCAAGGGTGGAGTCCAGCAGAGATGGAGACAATGTCAGCCAGATTTTTGGCTGTCACAAATCCAGCAGAGCCCCATTGGCCTGGATTTGTACAGGAGAGGAGCTGGATAACAGCAGAATGGCTTTGCTTGTGCTTTCAAAGATCTGTCAGATGAAAATGGGAGTTAAAGTGCACCATTCTCCAGGTCTGAGGTGTTTTTTCCCCAGGTTTGGGTTAGCCCTACTTGCAAACACAGGCTGAAGCATCCCCAAAATTGGGTTCTGTGCCACCATATGGAGACACCTCCAGTGCTGTCCTGGGCTGAATCCAGACCTCTGCACCTCATCCTGGGACATGCAGATTTCCATGTGCTCTTCCTCCTGTAAATGAGTTTTCTAATACCCTCATCTCCCCTCCCCAGGGAAGGAGAAGTGGGGAAGGGTTTATTTATTTAGACCACTTTACTGCCTGATCAGAATTACTCGTCTGAGAGGGGGATTTGAATGGCACCTTATCTGAGGTCTTTCTCCCTCTATTTAATGCTTGAAATCAGAGGCTTTGCCGCATTTATTATTTTTTTTTAATTACAATGGAAAAATAAAAGGATTGAACAGGAAAGTTAAAATAAAATTAAAAGAAAAAACTTTAAAAGTACAATGTGAATGAAAAATGATGGTTTTACTCTTTGCCTTAAAGTAAAATAGCCTTTATCTTTTTTCCCCCCCTTACAACAGCCTCCTCTACCTAGATAATGCATTTGGTTAGATTTATTTGCTCAGCCCAGAAAACTTGACACTAAGGGGATTATTTAGTTTTAGATTCGCTGTAGTCCATAGTAATAGCCAACAGGGAAAGGAATGAAGCAGCGATATTAGCAGGGAGATGGGAGGGGAGGGTGGACGGGGGAGGGGGTGGCAGGGACTGCAGCTAAGCAAAACTGCTTGCATAAACACCATTAAGAAGATTTAGACATTGCTTTTCTTATCATCAGCACTCCTGGAAGAAATAAAAAAAAAAAAAAAAAGAGAGAGAGAGAGAGAGAGAGAGGGAGAGAGAGAGAGAAAGGAGAAAGGAAAAGGGACAGGCCCTGACTTGCTGTGCATGCGTTTCCATCAAGGTTCAATAGAAAAATAAAACCAGCCCAGGGTCCATGTGTAGCAATTCTGCCGACCTCTCCAAGTTACCCCATCACGCTCCAAAGGAGACATTTGTTCCACGTGTTAAGAGGAGGAAGGAGCAAGTCCAAAGAGGAGGAAACACACAGTTTCCCTGCAAAGACTTGGCCAATTTTATACATATCCATGAGACACATTTATTTTTCTGTAAAACGCTTGCATTTTCTTTGTGCACTTCCAAGGAGTGGAGTGTGTGCAGCAGAAGAGGAGGGAGACCAAACTTCTACAGGCAGAGCACTTGGCAGCCCAACTTTTGAAAACATGTCCCAGATTCACCAGCCACTGACTCTGTGAAGGGACACAGCCAGGAGCAGCTGAGCACAGGCAGGAGAAGGCTCTGGGAATGTTTCTGGTCAGCAGAATCATGGATTCATGGAATGGTTTGGGTTGGAAGGGACATAAAAGATTATCCACTCCCACCCCTGCCATGGGCAGGGACACCTTCCACTGTCCCAGGTTGCTCCAAGCCCTGTCTAAGCTGGCCTTGAACATTTCCAGAGATCCAGGGGCAGCCACATCTCCTCTGTGGCCAAGGTCTCACCACCCTCACAGGGAAAAATTCCTTCCCAATATCCCATCTAACCCTGCCCTCTGGCAGTGGGAAGCCATTCCCCCTTGGCCTGGCACTCCAGGCCCTTGTAAATATTCTCTCTACATCTTTTGTGCTGGCTCCTTCAGAAACTGGAAGGCCACAGTTAGGTCAGACACCTTCTCTTCTCCAGGCTGAACAACCCCAGCTCTGGTTTCCTCCCAGCAGAGCTGCTCCATCCCTCTGCTCACCCTGGTGCCTCCTCTGGGCTCTCTCCAGCAGCTCCAGGCCCTTCCTGTGCTGGGCCCCAGGGCTGGGGCAGCTCTGCAGGGCTTGGGAAGAAACATGTAGGAATTCCCAAGGCTGGAATTACTTTCCATGGGTCTAGATCAAGTCACAGAGCAGAAATTGTCCCTCTAGGACACAGGTTATTGCCCAGAAACACTTGCTGGTGCCCTTCTTCCAGCATGGCACACATCCAGCCAGGGAGGGAGGGACATCCAGCTGCCTGTCTTGACTCTGAGCAGGAGCTGAAACTGCTTTTCTCTGATGCCACCACAGCTGTTTGTGACAACCTCTAAGCCTGCCAGATGCCTCCACATAGAATTATAGAACCGTGGAATCATTAAGGTAGGAAGAGACCTCCAAGGTCAACAAGTTCAACCATCAAAGAGCCCAACACATCTCAGAAGAGCAGGTACTAAATTAAAGCTTATTCAGTGGGCAGGGTGAGGGGGCACAGGATCTGCTCCTCAATACCCTGGTCTGGTGTTGAGGGCCCTATGAGGACACCAAGGTCCATGTGTGAACATGGTGTGTCCTGGGGGAGGGACAGCCTGGTCACTCAATGTTCCTCCCCTCCCTGCTCCTGTTGGAAGGAGCCACAAGCACTCAGCTGTCTCTTCCACCCTGGTGTAATTCCTGTGTAAAATGCAGCTGCCAAAGCACCCGAGTCAGCAGATCCCAGCTGCTGAGGCATCCACAGGAAGGGAATGCAGATGCTATTTTTGAAGTTTCAATGCTCTGAATTTTAAACAAAACATGCAGCAGCACTGTGGAAGAGACAGAAACCTTCCTGTTCCAGAGCATGAAAATCTTCCTGTCAATGGGCATTAGGAGTAAAAGTGTCCTTGGGGGCTTTTGGATTTTTGCAGCTGCCAAGGAGACTTCCTATCATAGAATCACGGGATCCCAGGATAGTTTGGGTAGGAAGGAACCTTAAACCTCACCCAGTTCCATCCTCTGCCATGGGCAGGGACACCTTCCACAATCCCAGGTTGCTCCAAGCCCCGTCCAACCTGGCCTTGAACACTTCCAAGGATTGGGCATCTTCTTGCCTTTTACTCTCTGGAAACTGCTTTAATCAGTGGGGGCAGGTCAACTGAATTAACTCTTGCATTTAAAGTTAGGAGGTGACTTCTCCACTGTTTATCCAGCTATCTCTCACCATGGCAAGTACATTATTTAATAATCAGCTTGTGCCTCTCTGCTTTTACTTTGCTTCCAAAGGGAGCTTGTAAAGCAGGGAGAAGAAAACAGAGGAGTAGAGTGTGAAGTTATTTTGGGACTTGTGATCATCATGGAAGGGGTGGAAGAGTATAAACCCAGAGGAAAACACAATTCATTAATCCTTTAACTTGAGGATATAACATCTTTCCCTGTTGATAATGCTCACGAGTACTTAACAGCTCTTGGATCAAAACAAAGGGAACATCTCCATCATTGAATTTCTAATATTCCTGCTGTTCCACCCATCACACTCAGTGTCCTTGGCCCTTCCAGATGTAGAGAGAATTCTGTGTCCCAAAGCTGGTTGCTGGCTGGGTAAGGAGAGAAAATCTGCTCCAATTTACCTCCATCTGGTGGTGCCAGCCACATCTTGGAGCAGAGGCATTCAGACCTGCTCTGATGAAGTCCTGTGCCTTGCCAGGGTTCACAGAAAGAAAGAGAAAAGCAGGAGAGGGTCCAGGTGCCCAGATGATGCTTGTGACGACCACAGGCTGAGCCTTAAGGAGCAAGTGCAGTCTCAGTCCACTGGTGTCCTCCCTGTGCAAAGGAGGACAAGAGCTTCAGCATTTCTTAGGAAATGCCTGAATCACTCCTTTTTATTTTATTTTTTTTCCTAGAAGCATCACTTCCATCTTGCCGGGCTTGAGCTTCAGCCAGCTGCCTTTCATGCTGGAGCTTATCTCTGGCAAGCACAGTGACACTGTGTGGCACGGCCTGTTGTGTCTGCTGAGGAGATGCAAAGCTGGGCCCAGCAGCTGACCCAGAACACAAGAGCCCCTGGTCTTTGTTATCTCCTTCCAGCACCCAAGTTCTGTGCTCTGCTCCAAGATTAGCTGCTCTCCCCCAAAGAGCCATTGTGCCTGTGGGGAATGGGTGATTTCCTTTTCCCAGAGCAGCTGTTTTCCATCCCCAGACAGCATTGCTCCATTTCAAGTGAATTTTCTGTGTCTTCTGTGGAGCCTTCAGAGAAGCCCATCCCCGAGCAGTTGATGTATTCAGCTCCTTTCCACCATGACTAAAGCTTTCTGCATCTGCAGTCTGAACCTCTCTCCCTCGCCGTCAAGAGCTGTGCCTGTTCACAATTTTGTGGTGGCAAACTTGTTATCTCCTACCACAGAGGAGAATACAAAAGCTCCCAAAAACCTTGTGGTCCCACTCCCTCAGAGCTGTCATCCCCCTCACACAGGCTTTTGACTGCAGTCCTGGGATGTGGCAGGGATTTAACGGATGCCACTGCAGCAGATCCCAGAGTGGCCACGCAAGAACACTTAAATTAGCAAGATTTTTGAGTGTCATATAAAAGTCCTGCTGGAGAGATGGGAACAACTCATGTCCTGGTATTTACCAGGAGGGGAAGACACTGGAGGAGTAAAATCTGGCCTGACATGTGATTGGGATGTCATGGTGGTTCAGAGCAGGGCACTGCAGCTGCATACCCATCCTGGCTCACATGGCAGGACACAAAAGGATGGGGCATCCTGCTGGAAGGTGACAAATGCCACAGAAGAAGAAAGATAAATCTGCCCCAATCCACAGCCTGCATGGAATGAGGCTCAAACTGTCCTGTGGACCTTTTTTTGCTGTGTTCTAGACAACTTACCTGTGTTTTTAGGGTGAGTGGGACCCTCATCAGGATTCCCTGTGTGTGTGCTCTCCAAATGTGGGACAAGAGCCCAAGTGCACCTGACTATGGGAGGCTGCTTCTCTCTCCAAAATGAGGAGCAATCTGGGTTTTCACACACAGTTTTAGTTCCCAAGCTGCACAAGAGGCTGAGCTGGCTGTAGAGTTCAATTCCTGTTCTCTGTTTTAGATGGAGCACCTCCAAGTGGGACTGCAATCCCTCCAGTCCTTGGGCTCTCTCTGTGCAAGGTGGGGTGGCCTTATCAGTTTAATAGGGTTTTATTTTGTGTTGGGGCAGAACTTGTGGCAAGGGCCACACCAGAGCTCCTGTGGGTGCCTCCCTGACTGATTTGCTCTCAGCTGCAGAGCAGCAGCTGGTGGGAAATTAATTGTGTGGCATACATTTACAAGTTAATTGCAGTTTCGCTGGAAGGTGGGAAACCTGCTTTTGATAAATGTGAGGAGGAGGCACCAGAAGGTGCTTTCATTGCCTGGCCCCAGCTCTGGGGTTCTTGTCTCACTGCTGTTATCCCTGCCTGCTACACAGCAGGTCAGGGTCCCGTGGTGCTGAGTGAACACAGAGCAAGGGGAGCTGCTGCCTCAGCAGCAAGGGAACGGTGCTCAGCTCTCTCAAGCAGATTTGCTTGTTCCTGCATGATTCCAGCCCTAGTTTTGTTGTTTGTTTTTTGGGGAGGGCTTTCTTGGTAGATTCCATAAGCAGATGTTTCAGCCAGGCTTGAAGCACCCTTGGTAATGAGAGAGGAAATACTCAGCTGGTCTAATTTTCCTCTGAGGAATTGCCTTTTCTTCAAAGGTCTCTGCTTGCTGTTCCACAATTACCTGCCTCTCTTTTTCCTCAGTGAGTGGCCTCAGTTGTGTTTTTCTTGATGGGCCTCACTGTGCAGGCTCACAGATGTGATGGGGAATGAATGAGTTGAAAGCAGAAGATGTCAAGCAATGGGTAAATGACGAGGAGAAGGAATTTAATACTCGGAATCACAGGAAATGAAAGGCAGCCCTGTTCATCTGCAAACAACAAATAACTTGCACTCCAGTAAGCAGTTTGTCTTCTATTCCAGTTCACACCTGCAGCAGGGGCAAGAAGGGAAAGTACTAAACCCCATTATCCTCAGAGTAAGAGATCAGAGGGAGGCAGAAATGAGACAATTTCCATATAGACGAAGCAGCAGAACACAATTTTGGCGTGCTTTGACCATCTGCAAGGTGCTTCAGAGCTCTGAGGAACGCTGTGAGAGCTGTCAGCTGGGCAGCTGAATGCAGAACTGAGTCAGCCAAGAAAAGGTGTGAACAAAGCCATGGGGAGCAGCATCAAAGGAGGAAGAAACACCCCTTGCTGGACAGACACTGCTTTCAATGCAGTGTGCTCCTGGAATTTCAGCAAGGAGAAGGAATTTGGTGTCAGGATCTTTAGCTTGTCAGAGTGAACCTGAGAAAAGTTTGACAGTCTCTTTTCCCAGCCCGGTGCTTGAAGGAGGAGTCAGAGCTCTTCATTTCTCGTTCTCAAGGTTGTTTATTGTTTCTTATCTATAAAATTCTTTCTCCTGTCCTGCCAAGGTCCGTCCAGCAGGACAGTTCCAGGCACACTGCCTGCCCCCAGGGCAGTGTTATGTCTTTATACTAAAAACTACATATACAATGTTTACAATTACTTTCCAATACCTATCACCTATGTTAGACAGTGAGCTTCTACTCTAAACCAATCCAAAAGTGCCACCATCACAGCAGAAGATGGAGGCCAAGAAGAAAAAGGAGAAAGGCTGGACATGTCCAGTTCCCTCCATCTTACCTCCTGAACCCCCATTATAGAACCCCCAAAATCTACTTTTCCACCCTGTGATAACTCCACTATTATTCTGCCTAAACTGTTGTGGCTTGCTAATCCTCATCTAAGGTTGGTAATTTGCTCCACGGGTCATAATGAAACCCACGGGTGTTTTGGGCTCTGTGCCAGGGTCTCTGAGCCCCCTGGCAGGGGTCTTGGCTGCTCAGGACAGCCAGAGGGATGTTCTGGGTCCTGACAATTTGGGAGCCACGTGGTGGTCCCTGGGCTCTCTAGGGTTCAAGGCCTTCAGGAAGAGCTGGCTGCAGGTGCCTGGCTTTGTTCAGATAATCTGAGTTGCCTTAAACTCTGCTGAGCTCCCTGATCCTGACTCAGCCATCCTGGCTTGGGCTTTGCTTCCCATCTATCCTGGCTTTTTGAGCCTGTGTTCATCCTTACACTCTCAGGAGATCCAAGGGATGCAGAAAGTTGTGAACACGTGAAACTGAGCATCTGCCACCCATCTAAGACCATTCTCTGATGGGATCAGGGCTGTGATCCCCAGGCTGGATGGGGCTTGGAGCAATCTGGGGTAGTGGAAGGTGTCCCTGCCATGGCAGGGGAGTGGCAACTGGATGATCTTTAAGGTCTTTTCCAACCCAAACCATTTTATATTTTATGTTTCTGAGCTGATAATTTGGTAACAACAGGAAGAGAAGTGCCACAAAATTCAGATAGGTTCTGATGTATTGTTTTGCTCAAGTCTCTCTTGTATTTATGTGCTTGTGAAGGACAGACGCACATGGAGGAGCACCAATTTATGTTTTGGCTTTTAGTCTGTGTTTTCATGGATTTTATAGGTTTTGACTGGACAAATGGTCTTTCCGGAGCACCCGAGTTATTCACATGAGACCACCAGGGTCTGTAAATGGGTGCCGTGTTGGCCATGCTCAGCTTAGTGGTTGGCACTAAATGGTATTTCATGGAGTAAAAAACTGAAAGGTGGAGAGGAAGAACTCTCTTAAGGATGCTCCTCTTGGGATGAAGAGGCATTTCAACGTTTCAACTGCCTCTTCAGCTCAAGAGGTGTTTCAGCTGCCAGCATTTCCACCATCAAATGGTGCCAAGAGCTCCCATCTCCCATGGCCCAAGGGTGGTGCCAGGGCACAGGGAGGTGAGGGACATCTGCCAGCTCATGGCTGTGGGTGTGAACACTGCAGCAGATCACAGTTCCACCCACTCTGCACCTCTGAACAAGCTTTAAAAAGTGATTTTTCTTCCACAGCTCTGAACCTGCAAACCTTCAGCACAACCAGGATCCTGCCCAGCTCCATGGGTTTTTTTTTTTTTTTTTTTTTTTTTTTGTGTGAAGAACCATCTATTTTGGTTTCCTTTAAATTCTTTTGATGCCCTCCTGCGGGTTTTTACTGGAAGAGGTGCATCCGATTTTGCAGTGTTGAGTTGAACGTCCTTCAGCCACACCATCCATCCTGGGAGCCACCCAGATGTGCTGCTGCTCTGCCAGAGGAGCTGGGAATGCTGATGTTAAAGAGGCATCACGAGATAATTCCTCAAATATATTTTTAATGATAAGGAGCAGTTGCTGCCACATTCTCCATCTGTTACCTTGGGCAAAACATTTAAACCTCCTGCACCCCAGCTCTTCTTCTGTGAAGCAGGGTAATCACTCTGCTCTCATCGTGGCTATTTCATGCCTGGGGGAACAATAGTCTTTTGCTATTTCTATGCAGAGTGCCTTCCACCACAATTATTGGCATGGAGACAACAGAGTAAGACAGAGCTGGGCTCTGTGGGCATTTCAGGGTTTTCCCTTGGGGGTCCTGCCTTTTGAGCAGCCCCCTCTTAATCCACCTGAGTCAGGTAAGGGCTCTCTGCAAGATTGTATTTCCTAAAATTGCCTTAGCAATGGTAAAGCAAAAAAAAAGGGGGGGGGGAAACCTGCAACAAGGCCCCCTTTGCCATTTTGCAGCAATGGTTTTAATATTCCCAGCTATTGTTCCAGATCTGACAATAACATAAAGTTTAAAGGCGAAAGGGGTGGGCAGAGGGGGCAGAGGAATCAAAGCAGACCATTAGGCTGAATGGTTATCAGGGCGCTTTGCTCCAGGCAAAGAGTTAATCCAGACCTGGGAGAGAGCACTGGTAGTTAAAGCCCTTTAATGGCCTAAGTCCTATGATAATTAGTCCTGCCCTGGAGGTAGCTAAGTGAGCTACTCCAGCCTGAAATGGAGCTCATCCACTGCTGAGGCCATAATCCTCTGTGCACAATGAAAGCTGAACTAATTCACTGAGTAAACACTTTCTCAGTTACTTACACGCTGCCTTCTTTCAGCCTGACACCAAATAGATTCACTTCCAAGAGCTGCAAAGAAAATCAACTGGTTTTCCCCCTCTCTCTCTCTCTTTTTTTTTTTTTTTAATAAAGCAACTGATCTTAGTTGAAGTGCATTTGGATTTAGTATCCAGGGTATAACCTGGGCAGATATCATCTCCTTTCCCCTGGCATCACACAGCAGCCCCTTTATTTTACCTCATTCCAATGGCAAGGAGCAGAAAGGCATTCCCAGATATTACCTGTTCCTTTTTCCTGCCTTATCCCTGGAAAGTCACATGCTGGAGAAGAACAGGAGGGTGTGTGAAGCTGGAGAAGGCCAGGAGGATTCTCTCAGCCCTCGAGTTCTGTGCCCTCAGCTCCCACAGAGGCTCAGGGTGGGATGGAGGAAGAGTAAATTGAAGCAGCGAGGAAGGAAACACCAAATATCCTCAACCATGGCACCCATTCTTCCTCCTTTTTTTTTTCTTTTTGTTTTAAGAAGTGGAATTGTACATGCCACAATGTCTTGGAAAGACATTCCATGAGCGCCTGGTCTTCCCTGGGTGCATTCCCTGCCTCCTTCCCATGCCCCCTCCCAGTGCTGCTTCCAAACCCACCTCCAAGGCACAGCTCCTGGTGTGCTCCATGTTCCACTGGAACATGGGAAAGGGAGCCAAGCAGGAATGGTGGCTCTGCATGCAGGAACCTGCACTGTCCCTCTTGCTTTGAGCTGTCCCTGGCATCTCCTGCCCTGCAATTCACAGAACTCACAGAATGACTGGGTTGGGAAAGACCTTCAAGAACATGGAGTCCAACCCAGCCCCCCTCAACTAAACCCTGGCCCCCAGTGCCACATCCAGGCTTGGTTAAACACACCCAGGGATGGTGACTCCACCACCTCTCCAGGCAGATAATTCCAGAACTTTATCACTCTTTCTGTACAATACTTTTTCCTAACATCCAACCTAAATTTCCCTTGGCACAGCTTGAGGCTGTGTGCTCTGGTTGTGTCAGTGCTGCCTGGAGGAAGAGCCCAGCCCCAGCTGGGCACAGGCCCCTTTCAGGAGCTGCAGAGAGTGATGAGGGCACCCCTGAGCCTCCTTTTCTCCAGGCTGAGAACCCCCAGCTCCTCCAGTCATTCCTTACAGGGTTTGTGTTCCCAGCCCCTCTCCAGTCTCGTGACATTCTCTGGACATGCTGGAGCATCTCAACGTCCTTCATAAACTGAGGGCCAGAACTGGACACACCCTGGTGAGAGCTTTGATGTCTCAGGTATCCCTGATCCTTCAGCCCTGGGAACCATCCCATTGGGAAGCCCATAGTCATGGAGTCATGGAATGGTTGGAGTTGGAAGGAATCTTTGAGCATATTTCATCCCATCCCTGCCCTGCCCTCCCATTCCTTCCACTATTTCAGATTGCCTCACACCCCATCCAACTTGGCCTTGGACACTTCCAGGGATCCAGGGGCAGCCACAGCTTCCCTGGGCAGCCTGTGCCAGGGCCTCAGCACCCTCACAGGGAGGAATTACTTCCCAATATCCCATCTAACCCTCACTGCCTTCCCAGGTGAACAGGTTTCCCTTGTTTACACCAGAACTCGTTGCTAAGGCTCATTCTGGAGCCTACAGGAAGAACAGGACATTTCTGGAGCACTTCCCATCCCATCCCATCCCATCCCATCCCATCCCATCCCATCCCATCCCATCCCATCCCATCCCATCCCATCCCATGGTGCTTGGCTGAATTGAGCTCCATGAAGGAACATTCATCTCCCTAGGCTGGAACATGAGTTTGGATCCCCCCAACTCAGCTCGTGGCACTGTCACTGTCCAAAGGCAGAGGAGAGAAATCCCACCCAAAAGTGGTGCTGGGGTTGCTTTAAAGCAAAGGACTCAGTCTGGGGGATTGACACGTGTCTGGCACTATCTCTCTGCAAGTTTTGGTCAAGATGTAGCTGCAAATGGATCTGGGTTTGTGAGTCACTCCCTCGAAGCTTCCCTCAGATGTTGTCTGGAAATATTTCACCCCACTGGCCAGGATTTGCCTGATTCCCAGGAAGCTGCCAGCATCTTTTCCTGGGCCAAGTAAAAATGCATCATTTTCTGCCTTGTCTATACACAAGCACCTCCATATTTGTGGCCATCAGAAGCGGGTTTTGACCTCCAATGTAGGAAATATTCAATATGATTTCTTATCCAAAATCCCTCCTTCCCAAAGAGGGATTTTCATGGTACTTCCTGGTCTTCAATAGTAGAGGAAAACATAGAGGCAACTCTGTCTTGCCTTGATAAAAGAAGAAAAGTGAAATCCTGATCTAATTTTATACTTCCAAAAGGGAAAGACAGACATGAAAGGATCTGCCAAAGAGAAGAGTCTCATAATCAAAGGGGAAAAACAGTGGGCTTTATTTGTTTATTGGATATTTAAATATATCAAATTCATTATCAGCTGGAATCTGGCCCAGGAGAAGAAATCTCAGCAAAGAAAAGTAGAATTAAAGATTTATCAGTGCTCTCTGTGCTCATTAGCAGTTCTAGTTTTATGGAGACCAAATCATGGGCCATTAGCTGCTGAGGACAGGGCAGGGAGAAAGTGGAATGGAGGGTTCAGGAAGGGCTGAGTCCATTCTTTGGGATGTGAAGCAGCCCAGTGTGGGGGTACTGATGGAGAAGAGCAAGCCAGATTTCCTTATCTGCTCATCTGTCCCCAGGCCACCAGGGAAGTGTGAGATCCCAGCCCTTAAAAAGCCTTGGAGGGCCAGTGCCAGCTGGGGAACACTCAACCTGTGTCATGGACATATTTTATGAAAAATTCTTTTGTTAGGATCTTTTCTCCTGAGAAGCCTCAGAAACGAAATGTAAACAATGGTTATCTGCTGCTGTGGAATGCAACAGGTGCATCTGTGATTGGTCTCATGTGGTTGTTTCTAATGAATGGCCAATCACGGTGAGCTGGCTCGGACTCTCTGGTCAGTCACAAAATTTTATTATAATTCTTTTCCCTTCCTTGCTAGCCTTCTGACGAAATCCTTTCTTCTATTATTTTGGTATAGTTTTAATATAATATATATCATAAAATAATCAGCCTGCTGAAACACGAAGTCAAGATCCTCTTCTCTTCCCTTGTCGGGGTTGCCTGCAAATCCCGCAAACCTGGAAGCAGGCATGGCTCCTCTCCCTCACCTGCAGGACACACCTGGCTGAACTCCCCCTCTGAGGTGTGAGGTGTTGAGTTGGGCATTGAGAGCATCCCCAGAGCCCAGCCTGGCTCTCAGTGATGGGCAGGAAACATTAGAAATTATTTGTAAGCTGATTGAAGCCAGTGCTGAGGGAGGCAGGACACGCAGGCTCTGATGGCTCTTATGGCATGGAACGAGTTGGTGAGTGGTGTCACCAGCGTTGCTTGGAGCTAGGAGGGAAAAAATCCTTCTGAAGTGCATGTTCAGAGATATTTTCTTCTTATGAAGGGAAAATAGAAACAAAATGGAGAGGGGGAGAGAAAGGGAAAAACCTCAGCCTCTGCATCAGCCGCAGCCTGTGTCTCCAGGCTCTCTGGCGATGATACCCCAACCCACCCATTCAGCAGTCCATTATCACTTCCCTCCTTCCATTATTCCCCTTCAACCTTATCAGACGTAAGCATCGTCTCAGACGCTCCAACTGGAGCCTTGTAATTGTCCCTGGTTCGAGCTCGATAGCACCTTGAACCGCCAGAGTAATCTCTGCCTTAAAAAAAAAATAAACCGGGCTCTGCAAGGAGATGATGCTCGAATTTGCCTGTGGCTATGCGGGATCTTTAATAGGGAACTCTTTTCTCTCTGCCTCTCCCGAGCTCTCAGATAAATGGGAATTTTTTTTATTATTATTTATTTATCCCCAGCCTTTTTAGGCTGCCTGTTAGGCAGCGATCACAGTATTTATTACGGGGTTTGCAATATTATTATTAGCAGCTCCTGGGGGCACATGGTGGAAGAGGTGGGTGGGGAAAGTGGAATAATATCAGGCAGGAGTTGTCTCTGGGGGGAGAAAAATGAGATGGAAATGGCATTTCTTGGGCATCTCCGTGTGAGGAAGAGCCAGGCTCCAAGGGACTGACCCTTTCTCCTCACATCTAGGCAAGGTTTAGGCCAAGGAACCACCAGTCCAAGCTGGGTTTAATTAGGAAATAAGACACTCTTAATTTTATGATGGGAGGGAAAAGATGCAAAGCCCAGCTCAAAAAGCAGGTGAGGAGGATCTTGGCATTGCTTTGCAGCCTATTTGTAGATAAACCCAGCTCATAGCCCAGCCAGCACCAAAAAATGAGAAAACATGTGAAAATCTCTCTTAAGTGAGGACCTGCCTCAGGAGATTGGAGGCTGGGGGTGGCCTGTTATTACCTGAATTGATTGTTTCCTTCTAATAAACAAGACCCGTCTTCCTGCTGATGTGTGCCTCCTCCACTGACCTCTAGATTCTCATGTTCCTGCCCCAAAATTGACTCTCCCGACGCATTTCTCAGCTCCCTGTTTACAAAATGTCAGCTGGAAATTGCTGCCCATCATTTAATTGCAGACCTTACACTTGGGTGCTCATATCTGTGAGTTTCCATGAAATCTTCATTGTTATCTGGCCTTTTATTCCTCATGTTTACACCTGGTAGGAAATCTTTGCTGCTTTCTCCTTTAAAGGTGATTGCAAAGGGGAAAATGAATTAGTGCCAGTTGTTGCTTTATGATGTATATCTGGAAAACCTCAGGGGGGGGGGGGAAAGGGAAATAGTTGATTCTAAAGGTGGTTTTGCACATTTTAACATTAAAAGTTGTGGACAAGTTATTTTTTTTACTCAGTCTCTCCAGAACATTAAGAAAGATGGAAGCTTACACAATAAACAACAATTTGCAAGAGGCACCCCTAAATGACAGAGAGTTTATTTGTTGGATGGGGTGCAAAGGTCCAGCACCTCAGAGGAACCCCAAGGAGCTTTGAAAGTGCTGTCTAACAAATTATCCACTGGCAGATGATAGAAAATTCCTTTTTTCTTCCCCCTCCAAGCCACAATGGAGCCACGACTCAAATCTGTCAGCTGGATGGTTTCCAATGCATTTCCAAGAGCACAAGGCCACGAGTTGTGATTATTTTGGTGCTAAGCCTGTCCCAGGAGATGGGATAGAGGAGCACTGCGGCATGGAGAGGCAGGATGTGATTCACAGCACTTCTGGGGACGCTCCATGAGCACCACATTGGGAACACAAGCATTCCCTCCTCGGGACACCACCTGCCTCTGGTTAAAATAACTCAGGTTTAAAAACATTTCCTCTGTGGTCACATCAATCCTGTCCCTCCGCCCTGTGGGGTGAGTGGGGTGTTTTTGTGTCAGCCTTTGGTCATCTGAACTGGTGGGTGAGAAGGGTTCATGGTGGGCCTGGGCAATGCAATCCTGAGCTCCAGAGCTGTGCCCTGGGCTGATCCCAGGGTGGGCAGCAGGAAAGGGGTTGGGATTGTGCCCCTCTGCCCTGCTCAGGTGAGACCCCACCTGCAGAGCTGCCCCAGCCCTGGGGCCCAGCACAGGAAGGAGCTGGAGCTGCTGGAGAGAGCCCAGAGGAGGCACCAGGGTGAGCAGAGGGATGGAACTCCTCTACTCTGGAGCCAGGCTGGGAGAGCTGGGGGTGTTCACCTGGAGAAGAGAAACCTCCAGGGAGAGCTCAGAGCCCCTTCCAGTGCCCAAAGGGGCTCCAGGAGAGCTGGAGAGGGACTTGGGAGAAGGGTCTGGAGGAACAGGATGAGGGGGAATGGCTTTAAGATGAACTAGAGTAGATTTAGGGTGGGATATTGGGAAGAAATCTTCTCTGTGAGGTGCTGAGGCCCTGGCACAGGGAAGTGTCCAAGGCCAGGCTGGATGGGGCCTGGAGCAACCTGGGATGGTGGAAGGTGTCCCTGCCCATTGCAGGAGGTGGGACTGGATGATCTCTAAGGTCCCTCCCAACCCAAACCATTCTGCAGTTCCCTGGTTCCGTATTCTCTTGGGCTTAGGGGTTGCTGATCCTGGTGGGTCTCATGCTCCAAGTTAGGCTCACTCAGAACTAGAAAAAAAGCAACAATCACAGATAGATCAGGTTTGTATCCCAAAGGAAGAGCTGGATCTTTGCAGCAAGAGGACTGCAGTGTCCTGGGCTGTAAATCAGCCCCTTGGATTCCACTTACAAAGAAAATATCTCTAAACAAACATCTTTTTTTTTTCATTTTTTTATTCCTTAGATCTTACTGGCACGACTTGTGATTATGTTTTAGGACTTGTGAACCTGTTTTAGGATTTGTAAACCTGTTTTAGGATTTGTAAATCTGTTGCCTGACTTCTGAGCCGATCGACTGTTTCAGAAGTCAGTCAGGGAGTTAAATCTGATGTGTAAAGTCATGGTTTGTAAATCAAGCTGCAGTTCTCAGGTTAGCTGAGAGGATTTATGGATATGGATGGAGGTATCGAAATCTGGTGTACAAAAGTACTGATTTATAAATGAAACCCCCCAAGTGCAGCTTGGCTTGGCGGGTGATGAGTCAGGAGGGGCAGGGTGACCATGACATGGACACCCAGCCTCAGCTGTCACAGGGACCCCTCCACATCCATCAGCATTCCTGGATTTCCCCTGCACCGGGAAAGGAAAGCTCAGTGCTGGATCACACCAGGACCATGGAGAAGAATTTGGGTTTTGGCCACCATGGAGGGGAATGTTTTCCCAGCTGTTCTCCAGCTTCCCACACCGGCACTCGGTGGAGCAGCACCTCTGAACACCAAAACCCCTCCATCCTCCTCTCTCAGCCCTCAGCACCCCAATTTCCACCAAAGGCAGGGCCAGCTGCTTGAGAATGGCTGTGAGGCTTCAAAAAGTTTCATGGTATAAAAGTGTCTCTTATGTAAAAAAAAAAAAAAAAAGAGAGAAAAAAAAAGGAGGGGGGGGGAAAAATCAAATTTCTACAGTTCTAAAACTTTTTTTAAAGCATTTAAATTTTAAGCTGGGGATTTATAAATGGGCTATTAAAGTTTAAGAGTTTCATTATAGTTTTTTTAAAAATCATAATTACTTTAGGTAGGGGAGGAGGGATAGATCTACTTTATTCCTAGTGGAAACTATACATATATATGAAGTATCTATATAAAAGCTGGAACTGAGCTTATATTAATACAGTTTAACTGATATTCAATAACTTCACCCTCCCTTTTTCCTATTGTCCATATTTAAATACTTCAAAAAGAATTCTAATCAAGTGGAAATTAATAGGGGAGGAAAGACTGGGGTAGCAGGAGAGGGCTCTAATCCCACTCTCTCTTAATATTTCAAAGTCTCTTTTATTTTCCTAATAAAAAAAGAGAGAGCGAGAGGGAGAAAGTGGAATTAATCCAGTGCTCTGAACTGTCCTCTCGTCTCACTGATTTAAATAAAATCCAAGAGCACATCACACCAGAAGGCCATTCCTGGCCACGTGCCAGGCTGGGCTCCCGCCTCCCAACTTTCCCTCCCTTCCCTGGCACTGGAGGTGGTCGCCCTCCCTGTGCTGACCCCCCAAACCCAGCCCCAGGGGCTTTGGGGTGCCCTCCCACCCCTCTGTGCACCCACACAGGAGCAGGCTCAGCATCCTGGGGGGTTTGGTGCCCCCAAAGCCCCAGGGACACAGCTGATCCCTGATCCCAAGGGCTTTGCTCCAGTGGGAACCTTCCCTGTAGGGCCTGGTGAGATGCTGGGGTTAGATCGGGACAAGGCTGAGCACGAGCTGCAGGAGAGGGAAATTCCTGGTGGATTGTTCTGCGACAGAGACAGAAAAAACCAAATATTCTGCAC
>NW_026535812.1:6987500-7005000 GCF_028551555.1 Melozone crissalis
CCCGGGCACAAAAGGCACCAAAAGAGATGCCTACAGCACCCGGTATTCCCAGGCGGTCTCCCATCCAAGTACTAACCGGGCCCGACCCTGCTTAGCTTCCGAGATCAGACGAGATCGGGCGTTCTCAGGGTGGTATGGCCGTAGGCACCCACCGGCCCCTCCGCAGCGCCCTCGACCACCCGGCAACAGCCTCCCGGCACGCGCCGGCACCGCGCCGGCCACCACCACCGCCACCCCACCGCCACACAGGCCCACGCCGGCCCCTGGAGACCCCAGCCCGGCCCACCGCTCGCCCCCAAGGCCGCAAGCCGCACCCCAAAACCACACCTGCCCCCTCCCTGCACGCCCTGGCCCCGGCTGCCCAGGCAAAACCAGAGACCGCCCGGGCACAAAAGGCACCAAAAGAGATGCCTACAGCACCCGGTATTCCCAGGCGGTCTCCCATCCAAGTACTAACCGGGCCCGACCCTGCTTAGCTTCCGAGATCAGACGAGATCGGGCGTTCTCAGGGTGGTATGGCCGTAGGCACCCACCAGCCCCTCCGCAGCGCCCTCGACCACCCGGCAACAGCCTCCCGGCACGCGCCGGCACCGCGCCGGCCACCACCACCGCCACCTCACCGCCACACAGGCCCACGCCGGCCCCTGGAGACCCCAGCCCGGCCCACCGCTCGCCCCCAAGGCCGCAAGCCGCACCCCAAAACCACACCTGCCCCCTCCCTGCACGCCCTGGTCCCGGCTGTCCAGGCAAAACCAGAGACCGCCCGGGCACAAAAGGCACCAAAAGAGATGCCTACAGCACCCGGTATTCCCAGGCGGTCTCCCATCCAAGTACTAACCGGGCCCGACCCTGCTTAGCTTCCGAGATCAGACGAGATCGGGCGTTCTCAGGGTGGTATGGCCGTAGGCACCCACCGGCCCCTCCGCAGCGCCCTCGACCACCCGGCAACAGCCTCCCGGCACGCGCCGGCACCGCGCCGGCCACCACCACCGCCACCTCACCGCCACACAGGCCCACGCCGGCCTCTGGAGACCCCAGCCCGGCCCACCGCTCGCCCCCAAGGCCGCAAGCCGCACCCCAAAACCACACCTGCCCCCTCCCTGCACGCCCTGGCCCCGGCTGCCCAGGCAAAACCAGAGACCGCCCGGGCACAAAAGGCACCAAGAGAGATGCCTACAGCACCCGGTATTCCCAGGCGGTCTCCCATCCAAGTACTAACCGGGCCCGACCCTGCTTAGCTTCCGAGATCAGACGAGATCGGGCGTTCTCAGGGTGGTATGGCCGTAGGCACCCACCGGCCCCTCCGCAGCGCCCTCGACCACCCGGCAACAGCCTCCCGGCACGCGCCGGCACCGCGCCGGCCACCACCACCGCCACCTCACCGCCACACAGGCCCACGCCGGCCCCTGGAGACCCCAGCCCGGCCCACCGCTCGCCCCCAAGGCCGCAAGCCGCACCCCAAAACCACACCTGCCCCCTCCCTGCACGCCCTGCCCCGGCTGCCCAGGCAAAACCAGAGACCGCCCGGGCACAAAAGGCACCAAAAGAGATGCCTACAGCACCCGGTATTCCCAGGCGGTCTCCCATCCAAGTACTAACCGGGCCCGACCCTGCTTAGCTTCCGAGATCAGACGAGATCGGGCGTTCTCAGGGTGGTATGGCCGTAGGCACCCACCGGCCCCCTCCGCAGCGCCCTCGACCACCCGGCAACAGCCTCCCGGCACGCGCCGGCACCGCGCCGGCCACCACCACCGCCACCTCACCGCCACACAGGCCCACGCCGGCCCCTGGAGACCCCAGCCCGGCCCACCGCTCGCCCCCAAGGCCGCAAGCCGCACCCCAAAACCACACCTGCCCCCTCCCTGCACGCCCTGCCCCGGCTGCCCAGGCAAAACCAGAGACCGCCCGGGCACAAAAGGCACCAAAAGAGATGCCTACAGCACCCGGTATTCCCAGGCGGTCTCCCATCCAAGTACTAACCGGGCCCGACCCTGCTTAGCTTCCGAGATCAGACGAGATCGGGCGTTCTCAGGGTGGTATGGCCGTAGGCACCCACCGGCCCCTCCGCAGCGCCCTCGACCACCCGGCAACAGCCTCCCGGCACGCGCCGGCACCGCGCCGGCCACCACCACCGCCACCCCACCGCCACACAGGCCCACGCCGGCCCCTGGAGACCCCAGCCCGGCCCACCGCTCGCCCCCAAGGCCGCAAGCCGCACCCCAAAACCACACCTGCCCCCTCCCTGCACGCCCTGGCCCCGGCTGCCCAGGCAAAACCAGAGACCGCCCGGGCACAAAAGGCACCAAAAGAGATGCCTACAGCACCCGGTATTCCCAGGCGGTCTCCCATCCAAGTACTAACCGGGCCCGACCCTGCTTAGCTTCCGAGATCAGACGAGATCGGGCGTTCTCAGGGTGGTATGGCCGTAGGCACCCACCGGCCCCTCCGCAGCGCCCTCGACCACCCGGCAACAGCCTCCCGGCACGCGCCGGCACCGCGCCGGCCACCACCACCGCCACCTCACCGCCACACAGGCCCACGCCGGCCCCTGGAGACCCCAGCCCGGCCCACCGCTCGCCCCCAAGGCCGCAAGCCGCACCCCAAAACCACACCTGCCCCCTCCCTGCACGCCCTGCCCCGGCTGCCCAGGCAAAACCAGAGACCGCCCGGGCACAAAAGGCACCAAAAGAGATGCCTACAGCACCCGGTATTCCCAGGCGGTCTCCCATCCAAGTACTAACCGGGCCCGACCCTGCTTAGCTTCCGAGATCAGACGAGATCGGGCGTTCTCAGGGTGGTATGGCCGTAGGCACCCACCGGCCCCTCCGCAGCGCCCTCGACCACCCGGCAACAGCCTCCCGGCACGCGCCGGCACCGCGCCGGCCACCACCACCGCCACCTCACCGCCACACAGGCCCACGCCGGCCCCTGGAGACCCCAGCCCGGCCCACCGCTCGCCCCCAAGGCCGCAAGCCGCACCCCAAAACCACACCTGCCCCCTCCCTGCACGCCCTGCCCCGGCTGCCCAGGCAAAACCAGAGACCGCCCGGGCACAAAAGGCACCAAAAGAGATGCCTACAGCACCCGGTATTCCCAGGCGGTCTCCCATCCAAGTACTAACCGGGCCCGACCCTGCTTAGCTTCCGAGATCAGACGAGATCGGGCGTTCTCAGGGTGGTATGGCCGTAGGCACCCACCGGCCCCTCCGCAGCGCCCTCGACCACCCGGCAACAGCCTCCCGGCACGCGCCGGCACCGCGCCGGCCACCACCACCGCCACCTCACCGCCACACAGGCCCACGCCGGCCCCTGGAGACCCCAGCCCGGCCCACCGCTCGCCCCCAAGGCCGCAAGCCGCACCCCAAAACCACACCTGCCCCCTCCCTGCACGCCCTGCCCCGGCTGCCCAGGCAAAACCAGAGACCGCCCGGGCACAAAAGGCACCAAAAGATGCCTACAGCACCCGGTATTCCCAGGCGGTCTCCCATCCAAGTACTAACCGGGCCCGACCCTGCTTAGCTTCCGAGATCAGACGAGATCGGGCGTTCTCAGGGTGGTATGGCCGTAGGCACCCACCGGCCCCTCCGCAGCGCCCTCGACCACCCGGCAACAGCCTCCCGGCACGCGCCGGCACCGCGCCGGCCACCACCACCGCCACCCCCACCGCCACACAGGCCCACGCCGGCCCCTGGAGACCCCAGCCCGGCCCACCGCTCGCCCCCAAGGCCGCAAGCCGCACCCCAAAACCACACCTGCCCCCTCCCTGCACGCCCTGGCCCCGGCTGCCCAGGCAAAACCAGAGACCGCCCGGGCACAAAAGGCACCAAAAGAGATGCCTACAGCACCCGGTATTCCCAGGCGGTCTCCCATCCAAGTACTAACCGGGCCCGACCCTGCTTAGCTTCCGAGATCAGACGAGATCGGGCGTTCTCAGGGTGGTATGGCCGTAGGCACCCACCGGCCCCTCCGCAGCGCCCTCGACCACCCGGCAACAGCCTCCCGGCACGCGCCGGCACCGCGCCGGCCACCACCACCGCCACCTCACCGCCACACAGGCCCACGCCGGCCCCTGGAGACCCCAGCCCGGCCCACCGCTCGCCCCCAAGGCCGCAAGCCGCACCCCAAAACCACACCTGCCCCCTCCCTGCACGCCCTGCCCCGGCTGCCCAGGCAAAACCAGAGACCGCCCGGGCACAAAAGGCACCAAAAGAGATGCCTACAGCACCCGGTATTCCCAGGCGGTCTCCCATCCAAGTACTAACCGGGCCCGACCCTGCTTAGCTTCCGAGATCAGACGAGATCGGGCGTTCTCAGGGTGGTATGGCCGTAGGCACCCACCGGCCCCTCCGCAGCGCCCTCGACCACCCGGCAACAGCCTCCCGGCACGCGCCGGCACCCGCGCCGGCCACCACCACCGCCACCTCACCGCCACACAGGCCCACGCCGGCCCCTGGAGACCCCAGCCCGGCCCACCGCTCGCCCCCAAGGCCGCAAGCCGCACCCCAAAACCACACCTGCCCCCTCCCTGCACGCCCTGGTCCCGGCTGTCCAGGCAAAACCAGAGACCGCCCGGGCACAAAAGGCACCAAAAGAGATGCCTACAGCACCCGGTATTCCCAGGCGGTCTCCCATCCAAGTACTAACCGGGCCCGACCCTGCTTAGCTTCCGAGATCAGACGAGATCGGGCGTTCTCAGGGTGGTATGGCCGTAGGCACCCACCGGCCCCTCCGCAGCGCCCTCGACCACCCGGCAACAGCCTCCCGGCACGCGCCGGCACCGCGCCGGCCACCACCACCGCCACCTCACCGCCACACAGGCCCACGCCGGCCTCTGGAGACCCCAGCCCGGCCCACCGCTCGCCCCCAAGGCCGCAAGCCGCACCCCAAAACCACACCTGCCCCCTCCCTGCACGCCCTGGCCCCGGCTGCCCAGGCAAAACCAGAGACCGCCCGGGCACAAAAGGCACCAAGAGAGATGCCTACAGCACCCGGTATTCCCAGGCGGTCTCCCATCCAAGTACTAACCGGGCCCGACCCTGCTTAGCTTCCGAGATCAGACGAGATCGGGCGTTCTCAGGGTGGTATGGCCGTAGGCACCCACCGGCCCCTCCGCAGCGCCCTCGACCACCCGGCAACAGCCTCCCGGCACGCGCCGGCACCGCGCCGGCCACCACCACCGCCACCTCACCGCCACACAGGCCCACGCCGGCCCCTGGAGACCCCAGCCCGGCCCACCGCTCGCCCCCAAGGCCGCAAGCCGCACCCCAAAACCACACCTGCCCCCTCCCTGCACGCCCTGCCCCGGCTGCCCAGGCAAAACCAGAGACCGCCCGGGCACAAAAGGCACCAAAAGAGATGCCTACAGCACCCGGTATTCCCAGGCGGTCTCCCATCCAAGTACTAACCGGGCCCGACCCTGCTTAGCTTCCGAGATCAGACGAGATCGGGCGTTCTCAGGGTGGTATGGCCGTAGGCACCCACCGGCCCCTCCGCAGCGCCCTCGACCACCCGGCAACAGCCTCCCGGCACGCGCCGGCACCGTGCCGGCCACCACCACCGCCACCTCACCGCCACACAGGCCCACGCCGGCCCCTGGAGACCCCAGCCCGGCCCACCGCTCGCCCCCAAGGCCGCAAGCCGCACCCCAAAACCACACCTGCCCCCTCCCTGCACGCCCTGCCCCGGCTGCCCAGGCAAAACCAGAGACCGCCCGGGCACAAAAGGCACCAAAAGAGATGCCTACAGCACCCGGTATTCCCAGGCGGTCTCCCATCCAAGTACTAACCGGGCCCGACCCTGCTTAGCTTCCGAGATCAGACGAGATCGGGCGTTCTCAGGGTGGTATGGCCGTAGGCACCCACCGGCCCCTCCGCAGCGCCCTCGACCACCCGGCAACAGCCTCCCGGCACGCGCCGGCACCGCGCCGGCCACCACCACCGCCACCTCACCGCCACACAGGCCCACGCCGGCCCCTGGAGACCCCAGCCCGGCCCACCGCTCGCCCCCAAGGCCGCAAGCCGCACCCCAAAACCACACCTGCCCCCTCCCTGCACGCCCTGCCCCGGCTGCCCAGGCAAAACCAGAGACCGCCCGGGCACAAAAGGCACCAAAAGAGATGCCTACAGCACCCGGTATTCCCAGGCGGTCTCCCATCCAAGTACTAACCGGGCCCGACCCTGCTTAGCTTCCGAGATCAGACGAGATCGGGCGTTCTCAGGGTGGTATGGCCGTAGGCACCCACCGGCCCCTCCGCAGCGCCCTCGACCACCCGGCAACAGCCTCCCGGCACGCGCCGGCACCGCGCCGGCCACCACCACCGCCACCCCACCGCCACACAGGCCCACGCCGGCCCCTGGAGACCCCAGCCCGGCCCACCGCTCGCCCCCAAGGCCGCAAGCCGCACCCCAAAACCACACCTGCCCCCTCCCTGCACGCCCTGGCCCCGGCTGCCCAGGCAAAACCAGAGACCGCCCGGGCACAAAAGGCACCAAAAGAGATGCCTACAGCACCCGGTATTCCCAGGCGGTCTCCCATCCAAGTACTAACCGGGCCCGACCCTGCTTAGCTTCCGAGATCAGACGAGATCGGGCGTTCTCAGGGTGGTATGGCCGTAGGCACCCACCGGCCCCTCCGCAGCGCCCTCGACCACCCGGCAACAGCCTCCCGGCACGCGCCGGCACCGCGCCGGCCACCACCACCGCCACCTCACCGCCACACAGGCCCACGCCGGCCCCTGGAGACCCCAGCCCGGCCCACCGCTCGCCCCCAAGGCCGCAAGCCGCACCCCAAAACCACACCTGCCCCCTCCCTGCACGCCCTGGTCCCGGCTGTCCAGGCAAAACCAGAGACCGCCCGGGCACAAAAGGCACCAAAAGAGATGCCTACAGCACCCGGTATTCCCAGGCGGTCTCCCATCCAAGTACTAACCGGGCCCGACCCTGCTTAGCTTCCGAGATCAGACGAGATCGGGCGTTCTCAGGGTGGTATGGCCGTAGGCACCCACCGGCCCCTCCGCAGCGCCCTCGACCACCCGGCAACAGCCTCCCGGCACGCGCCGGCACCGCGCCGGCCACCACCACCGCCACCTCACCGCCACACAGGCCCACGCCGGCCTCTGGAGACCCCAGCCCGGCCCACCGCTCGCCCCCAAGGCCGCAAGCCGCACCCCAAAACCACACCTGCCCCCTCCCTGCACGCCCTGGCCCCGGCTGCCCAGGCAAAACCAGAGACCGCCCGGGCACAAAAGGCACCAAGAGAGATGCCTACAGCACCCGGTATTCCCAGGCGGTCTCCCATCCAAGTACTAACCGGGCCCGACCCTGCTTAGCTTCCGAGATCAGACGAGATCGGGCGTTCTCAGGGTGGTATGGCCGTAGGCACCCACCGGCCCCTCCGCAGCGCCCTCGACCACCCGGCAACAGCCTCCCGGCACGCGCCGGCACCGCGCCGGCCACCACCACCGCCACCTCACCGCCACACAGGCCCACGCCGGCCCCTGGAGACCCCAGCCCGGCCCACCGCTCGCCCCCAAGGCCGCAAGCCGCACCCCAAAACCACACCTGCCCCCTCCCTGCACGCCCTGCCCCGGCTGCCCAGGCAAAACCAGAGACCGCCCGGGCACAAAAGGCACCAAAAGAGATGCCTACAGCACCCGGTATTCCCAGGCGGTCTCCCATCCAAGTACTAACCGGGCCCGACCCTGCTTAGCTTCCGAGATCAGACGAGATCGGGCGTTCTCAGGGTGGTATGGCCGTAGGCACCCACCGGCCCCTCCGCAGCGCCCTCGACCACCCGGCAACAGCCTCCCGGCACGCGCCGGCACCGCGCCGGCCACCACCACCGCCACCTCACCGCCACACAGGCCCACGCCGGCCCCTGGAGACCCCAGCCCGGCCCACCGCTCGCCCCCAAGGCCGCAAGCCGCACCCCAAAACCACACCTGCCCCCTCCCTGCACGCCCTGCCCCGGCTGCCCAGGCAAAACCAGAGACCGCCCGGGCACAAAAGGCACCAAAAGAGATGCCTACAGCACCCGGTATTCCCAGGCGGTCTCCCATCCAAGTACTAACCGGGCCCGACCCTGCTTAGCTTCCGAGATCAGACGAGATCGGGCGTTCTCAGGGTGGTATGGCCGTAGGCACCCACCGGCCCCTCCGCAGCGCCCTCGACCACCCGGCAACAGCCTCCCGGCACGCGCCGGCACCGCGCCGGCCACCACCACCGCCACCCCACCGCCACACAGGCCCACGCCGGCCCCTGGAGACCCCAGCCCGGCCCACCGCTCGCCCCCAAGGCCGCAAGCCGCACCCCAAAACCACACCTGCCCCCTCCCTGCACGCCCTGCCCCGGCTGCCCAGGCAAAACCAGAGACCGCCCGGGCACAAAAGGCACCAAAAGAGATGCCTACAGCACCCGGTATTCCCAGGCGGTCTCCCATCCAAGTACTAACCGGGCCCGACCCTGCTTAGCTTCCGAGATCAGACGAGATCGGGCGTTCTCAGGGTGGTATGGCCGTAGGCACCCACCGGCCCCTCCGCAGCGCCCTCGACCACCCGGCAACAGCCTCCCGGCACGCGCCGGCACCGCGCCGGCCACCACCACCGCCACCCCACCGCCACACAGGCCCACGCCGGCCCCTGGAGACCCCAGCCCGGCCCACCGCTCGCCCCCAAGGCCGCAAGCCGCACCCCAAAACCACACCTGCCCCCTCCCTGCACGCCCTGGCCCCGGCTGCCCAGGCAAAACCAGAGACCGCCCGGGCACAAAAGGCACCAAAAGAGATGCCTACAGCACCCGGTATTCCCAGGCGGTCTCCCATCCAAGTACTAACCGGGCCCGACCCTGCTTAGCTTCCGAGATCAGACGAGATCGGGCGTTCTCAGGGTGGTATGGCCGTAGGCACCCACCGGCCCCTCCGCAGCGCCCTCGACCACCCGGCAACAGCCTCCCGGCACGCGCCGGCACCGCGCCGGCCACCACCACCGCCACCTCACCGCCACACAGGCCCACGCCGGCCCCTGGAGACCCCAGCCCGGCCCACCGCTCGCCCCCAAGGCCGCAAGCCGCACCCCAAAACCACACCTGCCCCCTCCCTGCACGCCCTGCCCCGGCTGCCCAGGCAAAACCAGAGACCGCCCGGGCACAAAAGGCACCAAAAGAGATGCCTACAGCACCCGGTATTCCCAGGCGGTCTCCCATCCAAGTACTAACCGGGCCCGACCCTGCTTAGCTTCCGAGATCAGACGAGATCGGGCGTTCTCAGGGTGGTATGGCCGTAGGCACCCACCGGCCCCTCCGCAGCGCCCTCGACCACCCGGCAACAGCCTCCCGGCACGCGCCGGCACCGCGCCGGCCACCACCACCGCCACCTCACCGCCACACAGGCCCACGCCGGCCCCTGGAGACCCCAGCCCGGCCCACCGCTCGCCCCCAAGGCCGCAAGCCGCACCCCAAAACCACACCTGCCCCCTCCCTGCACGCCCTGCCCCGGCTGCCCAGGCAAAACCAGAGACCGCCCGGGCACAAAAGGCACCAAAAGAGATGCCTACAGCACCCGGTATTCCCAGGCGGTCTCCCATCCAAGTACTAACCGGGCCCGACCCTGCTTAGCTTCCGAGATCAGACGAGATCGGGCGTTCTCAGGGTGGTATGGCCGTAGGCACCCACCGGCCCCTCCGCAGCGCCCTCGACCACCCGGCAACAGCCTCCCGGCACGCGCCGGCACCGCGCCGGCCACCACCACCGCCACCCCACCGCCACACAGGCCCACGCCGGCCCCTGGAGACCCCAGCCCGGCCCACCGCTCGCCCCCAAGGCCGCAAGCCGCACCCCAAAACCACACCTGCCCCCTCCCTGCACGCCCTGGCCCCGGCTGCCCAGGCAAAACCAGAGACCGCCCGGGCACAAAAGGCACCAAAAGAGATGCCTACAGCACCCGGTATTCCCAGGCGGTCTCCCATCCAAGTACTAACCGGGCCCGACCCTGCTTAGCTTCCGAGATCAGACGAGATCGGGCGTTCTCAGGGTGGTATGGCCGTAGGCACCCACCGGCCCCTCCGCAGCGCCCTCGACCACCCGGCAACAGCCTCCCGGCACGCGCCGGCACCGCGCCGGCCACCACCACCGCCACCTCACCGCCACACAGGCCCACGCCGGCCCCTGGAGACCCCAGCCCGGCCCACCGCTCGCCCCCAAGGCCGCAAGCCGCACCCCAAAACCACACCTGCCCCCTCCCTGCACGCCCTGCCCCGGCTGCCCAGGCAAAACCAGAGACCGCCCGGGCACAAAAGGCACCAAAAGAGATGCCTACAGCACCCGGTATTCCCAGGCGGTCTCCCATCCAAGTACTAACCGGGCCCGACCCTGCTTAGCTTCCGAGATCAGACGAGATCGGGCGTTCTCAGGGTGGTATGGCCGTAGGCACCCACCGGCCCCTCCGCAGCGCCCTCGACCACCCGGCAACAGCCTCCCGGCACGCGCCGGCACCGCGCCGGCCACCACCACCGCCACCCCACCGCCACACAGGCCCACGCCGGCCCCTGGAGACCCCAGCCCGGCCCACCGCTCGCCCCCAAGGCCGCAAGCCGCACCCCAAAACCACACCTGCCCCCTCCCTGCACGCCCTGGCCCCGGCTGCCCAGGCAAAACCAGAGACCGCCCGGGCACAAAAGGCACCAAAAGAGATGCCTACAGCACCCGGTATTCCCAGGCGGTCTCCCATCCAAGTACTAACCGGGCCCGACCCTGCTTAGCTTCCGAGATCAGACGAGATCGGGCGTTCTCAGGGTGGTATGGCCGTAGGCACCCACCGGCCCCTCCGCAGCGCCCTCGACCACCCGGCAACAGCCTCCCGGCACGCGCCGGCACCGCGCCGGCCACCACCACCGCCACCTCACCGCCACACAGGCCCACGCCGGCCCCTGGAGACCCCAGCCCGGCCCACCGCTCGCCCCCAAGGCCGCAAGCCGCACCCCAAAACCACACCTGCCCCCTCCCTGCACGCCCTGGTCCCGGCTGTCCAGGCAAAACCAGAGACCGCCCGGGCACAAAAGGCACCAAAAGAGATGCCTACAGCACCCGGTATTCCCAGGCGGTCTCCCATCCAAGTACTAACCGGGCCCGACCCTGCTTAGCTTCCGAGATCAGACGAGATCGGGCGTTCTCAGGGTGGTATGGCCGTAGGCACCCACCGGCCCCTCCGCAGCGCCCTCGACCACCCGGCAACAGCCTCCCGGCACGCGCCGGCACCGCGCCGGCCACCACCACCGCCACCTCACCGCCACACAGGCCCACGCCGGCCTCTGGAGACCCCAGCCCGGCCCACCGCTCGCCCCCAAGGCCGCAAGCCGCACCCCAAAACCACACCTGCCCCCTCCCTGCACGCCCTGGCCCCGGCTGCCCAGGCAAAACCAGAGACCGCCCGGGCACAAAAGGCACCAAGAGAGATGCCTACAGCACCCGGTATTCCCAGGCGGTCTCCCATCCAAGTACTAACCGGGCCCGACCCTGCTTAGCTTCCGAGATCAGACGAGATCGGGCGTTCTCAGGGTGGTATGGCCGTAGGCACCCACCGGCCCCTCCGCAGCGCCCTCGACCACCCGGCAACAGCCTCCCGGCACGCGCCGGCACCGCGCCGGCCACCACCACCGCCACCTCACCGCCACACAGGCCCACGCCGGCCCCTGGAGACCCCAGCCCGGCCCACCGCTCGCCCCCAAGGCCGCAAGCCGCACCCCAAAACCACACCTGCCCCCTCCCTGCACGCCCTGCCCCGGCTGCCCAGGCAAAACCAGAGACCGCCCGGGCACAAAAGGCACCAAAAGAGATGCCTACAGCACCCGGTATTCCCAGGCGGTCTCCCATCCAAGTACTAACCGGGCCCGACCCTGCTTAGCTTCCGAGATCAGACGAGATCGGGCGTTCTCAGGGTGGTATGGCCGTAGGCACCCACCGGCCCCTCCGCAGCGCCCTCGACCACCCGGCAACAGCCTCCCGGCACGCGCCGGCACCGCGCCGGCCACCACCACCGCCACCTCACCGCCACACAGGCCCACGCCGGCCCCTGGAGACCCCAGCCCGGCCCACCGCTCGCCCCCAAGGCCGCAAGCCGCACCCCAAAACCACACCTGCCCCCTCCCTGCACGCCCTGCCCCGGCTGCCCAGGCAAAACCAGAGACCGCCCGGGCACAAAAGGCACCAAAAGAGATGCCTACAGCACCCGGTATTCCCAGGCGGTCTCCCATCCAAGTACTAACCGGGCCCGACCCTGCTTAGCTTCCGAGATCAGACGAGATCGGGCGTTCTCAGGGTGGTATGGCCGTAGGCACCCACCGGCCCCTCCGCAGCGCCCTCGACCACCCGGCAACAGCCTCCCGGCACGCGCCGGCACCGCGCCGGCCACCACCACCGCCACCCCACCGCCACACAGGCCCACGCCGGCCCCTGGAGACCCCAGCCCGGCCCACCGCTCGCCCCCAAGGCCGCAAGCCGCACCCCAAAACCACACCTGCCCCCTCCCTGCACGCCCTGGCCCCGGCTGCCCAGGCAAAACCAGAGACCGCCCGGGCACAAAAGGCACCAAAAGAGATGCCTACAGCACCCGGTATTCCCAGGCGGTCTCCCATCCAAGTACTAACCGGGCCCGACCCTGCTTAGCTTCCGAGATCAGACGAGATCGGGCGTTCTCAGGGTGGTATGGCCGTAGGCACCCACCGGCCCCTCCGCAGCGCCCTCGACCACCCGGCAACAGCCTCCCGGCACGCGCCGGCACCGCGCCGGCCACCACCACCGCCACCTCACCGCCACACAGGCCCACGCCGGCCCCTGGAGACCCCAGCCCGGCCCACCGCTCGCCCCCAAGGCCGCAAGCCGCACCCCAAAACCACACCTGCCCCCTCCCTGCACGCCCTGGTCCCGGCTGTCCAGGCAAAACCAGAGACCGCCCGGGCACAAAAGGCACCAAAAGAGATGCCTACAGCACCCGGTATTCCCAGGCGGTCTCCCATCCAAGTACTAACCGGGCCCGACCCTGCTTAGCTTCCGAGATCAGACGAGATCGGGCGTTCTCAGGGTGGTATGGCCGTAGGCACCCACCGGCCCCTCCGCAGCGCCCTCGACCACCCGGCAACAGCCTCCCGGCACGCGCCGGCACCGCGCCGGCCACCACCACCGCCACCTCACCGCCACACAGGCCCACGCCGGCCTCTGGAGACCCCAGCCCGGCCCACCGCTCGCCCCCAAGGCCGCAAGCCGCACCCCAAAACCACACCTGCCCCCTCCCTGCACGCCCTGGCCCCGGCTGCCCAGGCAAAACCAGAGACCGCCCGGGCACAAAAGGCACCAAGAGAGATGCCTACAGCATCCGGTATTCCCAGGCGGTCTCCCATCCAAGTACTAACCGGGCCCGACCCTGCTTAGCTTCCGAGATCAGACGAGATCGGGCGTTCTCAGGGTGGTATGGCCGTAGGCACCCACCGGCCCCTCCGCAGCGCCCTCGACCACCCGGCAACAGCCTCCCGGCACGCGCCGGCACCGCGCCGGCCACCACCACCGCCACCTCACCGCCACACAGGCCCACGCCGGCCCCTGGAGACCCCAGCCCGGCCCACCGCTCGCCCCCAAGGCCGCAAGCCGCACCCCAAAACCACACCTGCCCCCTCCCTGCACGCCCTGCCCCGGCTGCCCAGGCAAAACCAGAGACCGCCCGGGCACAAAAGGCACCAAAAGAGATGCCTACAGCACCCGGTATTCCCAGGCGGTCTCCCATCCAAGTACTAACCGGGCCCGACCCTGCTTAGCTTCCGAGATCAGACGAGATCGGGCGTTCTCAGGGTGGTATGGCCGTAGGCACCCACCGGCCCCTCCGCAGCGCCCTCGACCACCCGGCAACAGCCTCCCGGCACGCGCCGGCACCGCGCCGGCCACCACCACCGCCACCTCACCGCCACACAGGCCCACGCCGGCCCCTGGAGACCCCAGCCCGGCCCACCGCTCGCCCCCAAGGCCGCAAGCCGCACCCCAAAACCACACCTGCCCCCTCCCTGCACGCCCTGCCCCGGCTGCCCAGGCAAAACCAGAGACCGCCCGGGCACAAAAGGCACCAAAAGAGATGCCTACAGCACCCGGTATTCCCAGGCGGTCTCCCATCCAAGTACTAACCGGGCCCGACCCTGCTTAGCTTCCGAGATCAGACGAGATCGGGCGTTCTCAGGGTGGTATGGCCGTAGGCACCCACCGGCCCCTCCGCAGCGCCCTCGACCACCCGGCAACAGCCTCCCGGCACGCGCCGGCACCGCGCCGGCCACCACCACCGCCACCTCACCGCCACACAGGCCCACGCCGGCCCCTGGAGACCCCAGCCCGGCCCACCGCTCGCCCCCAAGGCCGCAAGCCGCACCCCAAAACCACACCTGCCCCCTCCCTGCACGCCCTGCCCCGGCTGCCCAGGCAAAACCAGAGACCGCCCGGGCACAAAAGGCACCAAAAGAGATGCCTACAGCACCCGGTATTCCCAGGCGGTCTCCCATCCAAGTACTAACCGGGCCCGACCCTGCTTAGCTTCCGAGATCAGACGAGATCGGGCGTTCTCAGGGTGGTATGGCCGTAGGCACCCACCGGCCCCTCCGCAGCGCCCTCGACCACCCGGCAACAGCCTCCCGGCACGCGCCGGCACCGCGCCGGCCACCACCACCGCCACCTCACCGCCACACAGGCCCACGCCGGCCCCTGGAGACCCCAGCCCGGCCCACCGCTCGCCCCCAAGGCCGCAAGCCGCACCCCAAAACCACACCTGCCCCCTCCCTGCACGCCCTGCCCCGGCTGCCCAGGCAAAACCAGAGACCGCCCGGGCACAAAAGGCACCAAAAGAGATGCCTACAGCACCCGGTATTCCCAGGCGGTCTCCCATCCAAGTACTAACCGGGCCCGACCCTGCTTAGCTTCCGAGATCAGACGAGATCGGGCGTTCTCAGGGTGGTATGGCCGTAGGCACCCACCGGCCCCTCCGCAGCGCCCTCGACCACCCGGCAACAGCCTCCCGGCACGCGCCGGCACCGCGCCGGCCACCACCACCGCCACCTCACCGCCACACAGGCCCACGCCGGCCCCTGGAGACCCCAGCCCGGCCCACCGCTCGCCCCCAAGGCCGCAAGCCGCACCCCAAAACCACACCTGCCCCCTCCCTGCACGCCCTGCCCCGGCTGCCCAGGCAAAACCAGAGACCGCCCGGGCACAAAAGGCACCAAAAGAGATGCCTACAGCACCCGGTATTCCCAGGCGGTCTCCCATCCAAGTACTAACCGGGCCCGACCCTGCTTAGCTTCCGAGATCAGACGAGATCGGGCGTTCTCAGGGTGGTATGGCCGTAGGCACCCACCGGCCCCTCCGCAGCGCCCTCGACCACCCGGCAACAGCCTCCCGGCACGCGCCGGCACCGCGCCGGCCACCACCACCGCCACCCCACCGCCACACAGGCCCACGCCGGCCCCTGGAGACCCCAGCCCGGCCCACCGCTCGCCCCCAAGGCCGCAAGCCGCACCCCAAAACCACACCTGCCCCCTCCCTGCACGCCCTGGCCCCGGCTGCCCAGGCAAAACCAGAGACCGCCCGGGCACAAAAGGCACCAAAAGAGATGCCTACAGCACCCGGTATTCCCAGGCGGTCTCCCATCCAAGTACTAACCGGGCCCGACCCTGCTTAGCTTCCGAGATCAGACGAGATCGGGCGTTCTCAGGGTGGTATGGCCGTAGGCACCCACCGGCCCCTCCGCAGCGCCCTCGACCACCCGGCAACAGCCTCCCGGCACGCGCCGGCACCGCGCCGGCCACCACCACCGCCACCTCACCGCCACACAGGCCCACGCCGGCCCCTGGAGACCCCAGCCCGGCCCACCGCTCGCCCCCAAGGCCGCAAGCCGCACCCCAAAACCACACCTGCCCCCTCCCTGCACGCCCTGGTCCCGGCTGTCCAGGCAAAACCAGAGACCGCCCGGGCACAAAAGGCACCAAAAGAGATGCCTACAGCACCCGGTATTCCCAGGCGGTCTCCCATCCAAGTACTAACCGGGCCCGACCCTGCTTAGCTTCCGAGATCAGACGAGATCGGGCGTTCTCAGGGTGGTATGGCCGTAGGCACCCACCGGCCCCTCCGCAGCGCCCTCGACCACCCGGCAACAGCCTCCCGGCACGCGCCGGCACCGCGCCGGCCACCACCACCGCCACCTCACCGCCACACAGGCCCACGCCGGCCTCTGGAGACCCCAGCCCGGCCCACCGCTCGCCCCCAAGGCCGCAAGCCGCACCCCAAAACCACACCTGCCCCCTCCCTGCACGCCCTGGCCCCGGCTGCCCAGGCAAAACCAGAGACCGCCCGGGCACAAAAGGCACCAAGAGAGATGCCTACAGCACCCGGTATTCCCAGGCGGTCTCCCATCCAAGTACTAACCGGGCCCGACCCTGCTTAGCTTCCGAGATCAGACGAGATCGGGCGTTCTCAGGGTGGTATGGCCGTAGGCACCCACCGGCCCCTCCGCAGCGCCCTCGACCACCCGGCAACAGCCTCCCGGCACGCGCCGGCACCGCGCCGGCCACCACCACCGCCACCTCACCGCCACACAGGCCCACGCCGGCCCCTGGAGACCCCAGCCCGGCCCACCGCTCGCCCCCAAGGCCGCAAGCCGCACCCCAAAACCACACCTGCCCCCTCCCTGCACGCCCTGCCCCGGCTGCCCAGGCAAAACCAGAGACCGCCCGGGCACAAAAGGCACCAAAAGAGATGCCTACAGCACCCGGTATTCCCAGGCGGTCTCCCATCCAAGTACTAACCGGGCCCGACCCTGCTTAGCTTCCGAGATCAGACGAGATCGGGCGTTCTCAGGGTGGTATGGCCGTAGGCACCCACCGGCCCCTCCGCAGCGCCCTCGACCACCCGGCAACAGCCTCCCGGCACGCGCCGGCACCGCGCCGGCCACCACCACCGCCACCTCACCGCCACACAGGCCCACGCCGGCCCCTGGAGACCCCAGCCCGGCCCACCGCTCGCCCCCAAGGCCGCAAGCCGCACCCCAAAACCACACCTGCCCCCTCCCTGCACGCCCTGCCCCGGCTGCCCAGGCAAAACCAGAGACCGCCCGGGCACAAAAGGCACCAAAAGAGATGCCTACAGCACCCGGTATTCCCAGGCGGTCTCCCATCCAAGTACTAACCGGGCCCGACCCTGCTTAGCTTCCGAGATCAGACGAGATCGGGCGTTCTCAGGGTGGTATGGCCGTAGGCACCCACCGGCCCCTCCGCAGCGCCCTCGACCACCCGGCAACAGCCTCCCGGCACGCGCCGGCACCGCGCCGGCCACCACCACCGCCACCCCACCGCCACACAGGCCCACGCCGGCCCCTGGAGACCCCAGCCCGGCCCACCGCTCGCCCCCAAGGCCGCAAGCCGCACCCCAAAACCACACCTGCCCCCTCCCTGCACGCCCTGGCCCCGGCTGCCCAGGCAAAACCAGAGA